>NC_066514.1:22027871-22120371 GCF_024679095.1 Eriocheir sinensis | reverse complement strand
AAGAAAATAAAAGAAAAGAGAAGATTGGACGAAAAATATATCACTGTGTTGTGTTTTGTCGTGTTTGGGCTGAGCAAAAAACACTCACCAACCAGAAGCTCAAGGGCCAGTGAGACGGAGGCGAACACCGAGGCCACGCGTACCTATAACGTATGCCCCAAACGTTCCCTCTCTATTCATGTAAGATTTATCGGTGTTTTGCGTCTGTTTCGCGATTGTGGTTTGTTAATTGTGGGTGCCATCTCTCTCTCTGTCTCTCGATTACGAAATGTGCGGCGTTAAACTCACAAGCGTTCAATGCCTTAAGGACTTGGGGGTCAAAATTGCGTCAAACCTCAAATTCTCACATCAATGCATCGATGCAGCAAATAAACCAAACAGAATGTTGGGCTTCATTAAAAGAAACTTTTTATTCAAGATTAAAGATATAATACTTCCACTCTACAATAGTTTAGTCAGACCCCACTTGGAATATGCGGTACAGTTTTGGTCTCCCCACCATGCAAAGGACATTGCTAAATTAGGTGTTCAGCGTCGGGCAACAAAAATGATCCCTTCCTTGCGCAACAAATCTTACGAAGAAAGGCTTTCCACCCTTAACATGTTCTCTCTTGAGAAACGTCGCCTCCGAGGAAAACTGATCGAATGTTTTAAAATACTTAATGGTTTCACGAATGTAGACAGATCAACACTGTTTATGATCGATGACACTTTGCGTACGAGGAACAATGGCGTAAAACTCAAATGTAGACAAGTAAATTCAGACTGCACCAAATTTTTCTTCACCAATGTTGTAGTGCGAGAATGAAATAAGCTCCCACCGTCAGTGGTCCAGTGTAACACGATTGACTCATTCAAAAACAAGCTCGACCGTCAATTCCTTCAACTTAATATTAACTAGAGTTGAAATGCAACGTTTTGGAGCCTTCTGATTACTATAGAATCACTTAGGTTTAAGAACAGACCACCTAGTCTAGACCATGGGGTCTGTGTGGTCTGATTTTCTATGTAAATCTATGTAAATTCTCTCTCTCTCTCTCTCTCTCTCTCTCTCTCTCTCTCTCTCTCTCTCTCTCTCTCTCTCTCTCTCTCTCTCTCTCTCTCTCTCTCTCTCTCTCTCTCTCTCTCTCTCTCTCTCTCTCTCTCTTTCTCTCTCCTCCTCCTCTTCCCATTCCTCTTCCTCTTCCTCTTTCTCCGTGTCCTACTCTCCTCCTCCTCCTCCTCCTCCTCCTCCTCCTCCTCCTCCTTTTTCTTTTTTTGTCTTCCCTTCCTGTTATCTTTCTGTTATCTTCCTATTATTTCTAACACAGCTGAGATGGATCGTCCTGAAAGGAATCTAGAGAGAAAAGTTATACTATAGAGTAATGAATGATATAAATAAAGTTGAAAACCTCGAAATAATATATCTAGATTTTGGTGAACCTTTCTACTAAGTTACACACCATCGGGTCTTAATATTAAAGGCCCACTGCGCAGCTGGAAAATCGTTGAACTGAATCAGGGCGTGGCAGGGCAATAGGAAGCAAAAAGTACAAATCACTGCTAAAAACTCTGATTGGGACTGTGTTGCTAGTTGTCCCACAAGGGTCAGTATTGAGACCACTGCTTTTTCGATCTTTTACGTTCGTCCTATACCACCGGCGGGTTTTATTGGTGGGCCTGCGGATCTGCCCCAACCAGTAATGGCACAGGCAAGTTTTTTTTTAATAGTGGCACCATCTTGCTTGTTGTCTCCCGGAGGTCATCTCCGAACCCCTTTAGAAAGCTTATCAAGTCCGGACTGATAGGTGATCTTCAAGACAGCGTGTGGGTAGTCTTAGGCCACTCGGCGGGGACTGAAATTTTTTCAGTCATTATTTAGACCTCGCTTCAATGAGTTTCATTTCTGGTCACTTAAATATATGACGAATGTCAAGATGTTAGAATATGATAATGATCAGAGAGGTCAGAAGTTGATAGATGCTGAAGAACTATCCCGTTAACGATTGTTTTCTAAAGTTTAGAGAGACAAAATAAGCAAAACTAAAGGACGGTATTTTGAGGGATGAGAGCGGTCATCCTTCTTAAGCACAGGTTATGTGTAGGCTTACATCCAGCAGGAGGGAGAGGTAGATGTTGAAAGGCAGAGACGAAAGAGTTTGACCTGGCAGGGCGTCAGCACGAAAGTGCAGATTTTAAAGATAATAGGAGGCACTCCATCGAGTCCATGAGCCTTTTGAAGATCGGGGACAGAGGGAGAGGCAGAGGAAATATCATTCTCAAAATTTAGATAATAGATATAGTGAAGTAAGGGGCAGCATGGGTATGAGGAATATGCCCGGAATCATCCAGAGTAGAATTTTCAGAAAAAAGTTTGCGCGAAGAGTTCAGAGAGATGTTACTACTGAGCCGTCATCACGACTAAGGAGAGGCGGGAAAGATGAAGTAAGATTGTAAAAGATGATTTTAGCTGGATGCCACAAGTCTATGGAATAATTAGAGTAACCAATGTTTTGGCATTTTATAGAAATGAAGGAATTAATAGAATTATAACATTTATCCAGTGACTAAATTGCTCTGTTTCAATATTTTTTTCTGTTTCTTTAGTTCCTTTTCTCATTATTTTTTTTCATATCAATATTTTTCAACAATTTATTATAGTTTTATATGCATATGTTTTCTGTTGAGTAATTTGTTTTTATATCCAACTTTATATGCTTCTTAATAGCTTTGTTTTTCCCGGGATCGTTCACCTTCGTGTCACCTGAACATATTCCAGACTCATCGTGGTTATATTTTTTTTATCCACAAAAAAATCGTTTTGCTTCGAGTAATTTTGCTTCATGTTTTTTCCTCCACTACCTGACCTTTGCCTGTCTTTGTCTTTGTTACGAAAAGCGTTTTTTGTTATAATTTTGCTTTCAGTTATTTTACTTTTTTTTACCTGCGTTACCTGGCCGGTTCCTATTTTTTTCTGCAAATTTTGTTTCGTTCTTTCTTTCATTCAGTTTATTTTATCTTTTCTTTACTTCGTTACTTCGTCATTTTCTTGTTTTTTTTCTTTTATTCGCTGCACTAAAGTTCTTCGTTTTCTTTTTTTGGCTACAGCAACTTTTATTTTTTCTTTACCTTCGTTACACTGATCATTTTCTTTTTCTTTTTCTTTCTTTCTTTTTTTTTACGTCTACGCCTATAGCGCCGGTAGGCTTGCTTGAGGGGCCTGGATGGTAGTCGGCCCCACCACGTATTGGCGCAGGCAGGTGTTTATAGTGGCGCCATCTTCTCTACGCTACGATACCGTTTATTCGTTATCATTCTTGTCTACAATTTCAGCTTCTATCTTCTAATCTCGTGTTTTTTTTCTTTTTTCCCTGCAATTAAGTTTTTTCATTATCCTTTTTTGGCTCCAGCATTTTTTCAAACTTTCCTTTAGTCTCCTTTGTGTTTTCTGCCTTCGTTGCAATATCGTTTCGTCGTTGTTATATTTGTCTCCAGTTTCGTCTATGGTCTTTGTTACTCGACTGTTTTCTTCGTTTTTCTTCGCAATAGTAAAGTTTCATTATCTTCCTTGTCTCCATTTTCACATTTTTGTCTTTACTCGACTGTTTTCTTCATTTCTTTGCAACAGTATAGAGTTTCATCGTTAACTTCTTTGCCTAACCTAACCGTTTTATTTTTTTCTTCGCTTCAGTAAACCTACATCGTTATTTCCCTTCTCTCCACTTTCACCTTATATCTATACATGACCTTTTGAACCTTTCCTTCGCTATATTAGTTTCGTCGTTGTTTTCTCATCCTTCAGTTACCCCCTTCATGTTTATTACTTGGTCGTTTTCCTCTTTCCTTCGCTACAGTACAGTTTCTTCGTCGTCTTCCTTGCCTTCAATGTCAACTATTACCTTCGTTATTTGACCGAGTTCCTTTTTTCTTTCGCTACGTTACAGAATCATCGCTATCTTCCTTGCCTCTAGTTTCAGCTTATATCTTTACTTGGCTGTTTTCCTCTTTCCTTCGCTACAGTACAGTTTTTTCGTTGTCTTCCTTACCTTCAATTTCAACTATTACTTTCGTTATTTGACCGAGTTCCTTTTTTCTTTCGCTACGTTACAGAATCATCGCTATCTTCCTTGCCTCTAGTTTCAGCTTATATCTTTACTTGGCTGTTTTCCTCTTTCCTTCGCTACAGTACAGTTTCTTCCTTGCTTCCTTACCTTCAATTTCAACTATTACCTTCGTTATTTGACCGAGCTCCTTTTTTCTTTCGCTACGTTACAGAATCATCGCTATCTTCCTTGCCTCTAGTTTCAGCTTATATCTTTACTTGACCGTTTTATCATTTCCTTCGCTACAGTACAGTTTATTCGTCGTCTTCCTTACCTTCAATTTCAACTATTACCTTCGTTATTTGACCGAGATCCTTTTTTCTTTCGCTCCATTACAGAATCATCGTTGTTTCAGCTTATATCTTTACTTGACCGTTTTATCATTTCCTTCGCTACTCTACAGTCTCGTCGTCGTCTTCTTTGCTTCCCTTTTCTGCTTCGCGAGAGCAATCACGAAACGCGGCTGGGAATGTCGTTTGGAGCCTCGCCCACTAATAATGAGCCCGGGCAATGTGTATACGACCCCGGCACGCAACGCAACCCTGCACCCAATTCTGCACGTATACATAATCTCCATGCACGCACACACACACACACACACACACACACACACACACACACACACACACACACACACACACACACACACAAGCAGCATGTTCTTGTTATCGGAAAGTTTTTATTAAAGCTTGCAGAGAGAGAGAGAGAGACACAGACAGACAGACAGACAGACAGACAGAGAGAGAGAGAGAGAGAGAGAGAGAGAGAGAGAGAGAGAGAGAGAGAGAGAGAGAGAGAGAGAGAGAGAGAGAGAGAGAGAGAGAGAGAGAGAGAGAGAGAGAGAGAGAGAGAGAGAGAGAGAGAGAGAGAGAGAGAGAGAGAGTCTCTCACCTGACCGTCTCGTGGGAAGTAGCGGAGGTCACTCGAGAGAACGTTTGTCTGAACACGTGAGGCAGATTTCTAAAACGTCTCAGGCTCTCAACTGAAACGTTTCTTTCCTGGAAGTGAAGAAGTCCTGTGAAGGGGTGAGGAGGTGATGACGGCTGGAAACACAAGACGCTCCTGGAACACCTCAAACACGGTACTTTCAATACACTCGCCACGTCATTTCTGTCTAATACTGTAAAGACTTAGAAAGATTCAGACAGAGCAGCCGTATTTACACAGGACCGTGCTTAAATGTTGAACCAATAATCACTTTGCCGTTGTTTTGTCTAATTCTGTAAAGACTTAGAGATCCTGACAGAGCAGCCGTATTTACACAGGACGGTGCTTAATGTTGGACCAATGAACACTTTGCCGTTGTTCTCTTCGAAACACTTATAACCCAATGCACTCTGTCCGTCAACACTGCCGGTCGGAGCGGAAAAATTTGGGCGGCTTTTCCGATACCCTACTCCCCTGTCCACCCAGCAGTGAATGGGTACCAGGTATTAATCGGGGGTTGTGTCCCGTCTCCTGGGATCTGTTCCCTTCTCCTATAATTCCTTCCCCTTCTGTCTCTCTCTGGCATATGACCACAGATGTTGCTCCGACTAAACGAAGCTTTCCAACTTTCCGTCAACACTGATAGTTACTTAATTTGCCGCTGTCTGAGTTAGGTCCGTCCTCTGAGAAGCACTTGCAACACAGTGAACTCCACGTCAACACTAATAGACAGTCTGCACTTCAACACTAATTGATATTGTTTGCCGTTGCTCTCTTCGAAACACTTATAACACAATGCACTCTGTCCGTCAACACTTATGGGCACTTTATTTGCCGCTGTCTGAGTTAGCTACGTCCTCTGAGAAACACTTGGAACACAGCGAATTCTACGTCAACACTAATAGACAGTTTGTACCGTAACACTAATTGATATTGTTTGCCGTTGTTCTCTTCGAAACACTTATAACACAATGCACTCTGTCCGTCAACACTTATGGTCACTTTTTTTGCGGCTGTCCTCTTATTAGAAACACTTGCAACACAGTGAACTCTACGTCAATACTAATAGACACTCTGTACCGTAACACTAATTGATATTGTTTGCCGTTGTTCTCTTCGAAACACTTATAGCACAATGCATTCTGTCCGTCAACACTTATGGTCACTTTGCCGCTGTCCTCTTATTAGAAACACTTGCAACACAATGAACTCTACGTCAACACTAATAGACACTCTGTACCGTTAACATTCATAGACACTGTTTGCCGCTGTTCTGCCTCTCTCCTCCTACAGACACCGGAACACACTGCCCGTCAAAACTGTACAATTAACCAACGCTCGTATGGACTTCAAGATCCATTGGTACTACACAGACATTGAAAAAACGTGATAAGCTTATAAAAAGTCTTCTTTGCTCCATATTTGTCTACTGAGAAGAAAAATAAAGGCCATACCAACACTAGGTTTTAAGATATTAGCCACTGAACAGGCATAAGGTCAGGCTAATGCACACAGAAAGGAGTTAGGAGAAAATGAATGCATGCAAACTCTCTTGGATGTCAACATGCTAGAAATGACCGTCTACTAAATAAAAAAAGTATTATCACTGGTTTTAAGTTGCTGAACACTATACGGGTTTAAGGGCCTGACCAACACACACAGAATGAAGCTAGGCAGATATTAATGCTTGTAAACTCTCTTGAATTCCACTCTCCTAAAAAAAAACGTCTACATAAAAACTGGTTGTATTATCACTGGTTTTAAGTTGCTGAACATTATACGGGTTTAAGGGCCAGACCAACACACACAGAATGAAGCTAGGCAGATATTAATGCTTGTAAACTGTCTTCGATTCCACTGTCCTAAAAAAGACCGTCTACATAAAAAACTGGTTATATTGTCACTGGTTTTAAGTTGCTAAACATTATACGGGTTTAAGAGCCACACCAACACACACAGAATGAAGCTGGGAAGATATTAATGCTTGTAAACTCTCTTGGATCTCACTGTCCCAAAAAAGACCGTCCACATAAAAAAAAAAAACTAGTTGTATTATCACTGGTTTCAAGTTGCTAAACATTATACGGGTTTAAGAGCCAGACCAACACACACAGAATGAAGCTGGGAAGATATTAATGCTTGTAAACTCTCTTGAATTCCACTGTCCTAAAAAAGACCGTCTACCTAAAAAAATGGTTGTATTATCCCTGGTTTTAAGTTGCTGAACACTATACGGGTTTAAGAGCCAGACCAACACACACAGAATGAAGCTAGGAAGTGCTTGTAAGCTCCCTTGAATTCCACTGTCCTAAAAAAGACCGTCTACATAAACAAAACTGGTTGTATCATCACTGGTCTTAAGTTGTTTGCCACAGCACCGGTATAGGAGCCAGACTAACACACGCAGGAGGAGGTTCGCGTGATGATAAGCTTATGAACACACCTGGGATCCCTTGTGCTAGTAAGGTCCTCACTCAAGCGATGGTAATAGGAAGCACTTGTTTACGTATAACAACACACCGTCACGCATAGCTGTAAACGCTGTAAGTGTAAGGCCCCGTTCACACTCTGCCGACTCTGGGCCACGACAACCCAGCTAGCGACTCGGGGTATACGAGGTCTTGGGTGTGAAATATTGATGTTGGAGGGTCGCATATGGTCGGAAAAACTATGTGCGACCCTTTCATGTCAACATTTCACACCCAAGACCTCGTGTCCCCGGAGTCCCTGGGTTGTCGTGGCCCAGAGTCGGCACACTGTGAACGGGGCTTAAGGCCGTGTATCCATCTTACCGTGATCCGTGCCCGCGTCCGTATCCCTGTCAGTAAAAAACGGAGTGTATGAGTAAAGGCTGATAAGCATTCATCTACTAGTTCCGAGTCAGCGTCCGCGTCCGTTTCCGTCAGTGACTCTGTTGTGATGGTCACGTGACACAGACAAAGCCGCGAGACTGACCAGTACCTGTCCTGCAGCTGTGTTACCTGAGCATACACCGCGCCCACACGCCAGGCATCTAAGTCTATATATACCAAGTCAAGTCACTCTGCTTCAAAACTGCGACCGGTACGCGCAGGAGGCGGTTTTGGGGCGGAGCAGCGGGATGACGTCACTTGAAGCTAAAAAAAAAAAATACCCGCTAGTTCAGGGGTGACTAAAGTTGGGGCCGTGTGTGCACTCTGGATGTGCATTCTCGCCTTCTTTCACAGCGCGTTCAGGCAAGCCACTGACGAAAAAATATGTCTTTTTATTGTGCTATTGCGTGACTGTAATTCCATTGCCTACAAACGGCGGTGTGGGGTGTGAGGGAGGGCATGTTGAAGTGATTGATTTAAATTAGTCCGCTTTTCTTCGTTTTCTCTAAATCCCTGTTTCTACATTCTCTAGTTTGGCTCCAAGCAGTGTCACGCATAAACCACGCCTCGGCCGTGTCTCCTCCCACAAACCTGCGTATGACTTGACTTGGTGTATATAGATTTAGCCAGGCATTGTCAAGACTCCCGAGCCAAAACACTTGTGAGGCGCTGGTCCAACGGAAGAGAGAGAGCCCAGCCGTTTAAGCCGCCAGGTCAGCCACAGGGACTCCGTGTTCCCCGGCATTTCGCGGAGGCCTGTCACAGTGGCGTTGAACATTCCTGCTGTTTGCTTGTATGACTTGAAGTATGTCAGTATTGTAGCGAATCAGTAAGTGAAATGACACGAAATGTTAGGCAACTGTAATGTTATGACTCTTGCTGTATTTAGGGTTTTGCTCTGCTAATACATTGATAAAGCCTAGCATCCTTATCTAGACGCCCATCGACTAAATCTCGTCATTGTCTTGAAAACTGTTCTTCTCTAGCGTTTTCCTGCGAAGTGAACTGACCGTATTTGGTAAGCCTCCGTCCCATATACTGAACCCAGCAAAATTGATTGTTTGTGCCCGGCTGTAGCTTTATATTAAACATGTTCCTGTTCCTCGCGTTGTGATGGCCTCTGCGCAGGACAACAGGGGCCATGAGAAGTTAGTGGCCGTGCTCCTCTCCTCTACTTGCTGACGCTGACGTTGGCACAAAATGAGACTTTATGACCAGACGGACCTCGCTTTACGTTATGTTCACCGATGCTTGTAATGCACCTCACGAACAGATACGGGTACGGATTTCTTTTTTTTTTTTTTTTTACAATAAAGGAGACAGACCAAGGGCACAAAAAAAGTAAACAATAATAAAAAAAAAAGCCCGCTACTCCCTGCTCCCAAAAAGAATCCAAAGAGGTGGCCGAAAGAGGGGTCAATTTCGGGAGGAGAGGTGTCCTGATACCCTCCTCTTGAAAGAGTTCAAGTCGTAGGCAGGAGGAAATACAGATGAAGGAAGATTGTTCCAGAGTTTACCAGCGTGAGGGATGAAAGAGTGAAGATGCTGGTTAACTCTTGCGTAAGGGGTTTGGACAGTATAGGGATGAGCATGAGTAGAAAGTCGTGTGCAGCGGGGCCGCGGGAGGGGGGGGAGGCATGCAGTTAGCAAGCTCAGAAGAGCAGTCAGCGTGGACAGCGTGACCGCGGACATGCATTACAGACACGGATACATGAATGTCCGGCCTAACAGAGAGGCAGCGGCCTATGGCGTGACGCGAGACGTGCGATGACATATTCATGACTAACCACACGCATTTGTTAACCTGGTAGCTGCAGGGATCATGTTTCTTAAAGGCCCCTCTAAGCGAGAAAAAGGAGAAAAAAACATCACTCACGCAAACCATTTCATAATATATATCAACGCATTTGTGATCAGTTTATGCATCATCTATTTTGGGGGGTTTATATCATGGCAAAAATGTGGCCCGTCGCTGGTACACGGTAAAGCCACAAATTTGGCCCATCGCTGCTACCGGGTTAAGAAACACCTTTATTAAGACACACCTTTGTTAAAACACACCTTTGTTAAAACACACCTTTGTTAAAACACACCTATGTTAAGACACACCTATGTTATCACACACCTGTACACCACTCACCTACTCTACATTCAATTGCACCCTGGTGTGTGTGGTGTTGGTGGGGGGGGGTCAGTATTACTCCCACCACCACTATCACTGCTGGCAACACTGTGACATGCCAGAAACAACACCACAACCAAGGCTATCACCCACCCACCCACCCACCCACCCACACACACACACACACACACACACACACATATAACGTTACTGTCCTTCACTTTCATCGCTCTTGACTGGCTCCGTCACTGCCACACGCACAAGTAACAACACAAGTTTCCACTCACTTCTCAACTCAAGGTAACACGCCACCAGTCACTGTATTCATCGCTGCCCTTTCACATTACTCTCTCTTTCCTTTCGTCGTCCAGTGTTCTGATGACCTAACCAGAGTTCGGTCTCAGGTTGTGTTAATAATTCAGAAATATCAAACGCTCCTCTTGTCATACCGTTCAACGTCTGCCGGTGGTGAATTATACACACACACACACACACACACACACACACACATAACATTTCGCTAATTTCTACGCATCTGCTGCATACGAAGTCATAAGAAAATTACGTTTACAGATACCGAGGAAAGGAGAGAGAAATGAAGATGAGACGAAGGCAAGGGATAAAAGAATGGAAAAATGAAAAAGAAAAAAAGGGAAAGGAAAGTGAAATTACAGAAAAGGAAAAGAAAGGAGGAAGACGAGGAAGAGAAGTAGTAGTAGTAGTAGTAGTAGTTACAGGAGGAGGAGGAGGGAACCTAGGTGGAGAAAATGGTAAAGGAACACTACCACACACCCACGTGACGAGAGAAAATTTGAGTCACCTATCACTCACAGGTAACACTTCAGGTAAAGATGAGGGGGCTATCGTTGTATATCACTGCCGTTTATCTAAGACAGGTGGAAGAGCTAGTTTGTATTCTAATCCAAACTTTTTTCTATCACCTGCTTAACACACACGTAGGTACACACATTCATTAGCCACACACAGGTAATACTTCAGGTAAAGATGGGGGGGCTATCGCTGTATATCATTGCCGTTTATCTAAGGTGGAAGAGCTAGTTTCTATTCTAATCCAAACTTTTTCTGTCACCTGCTGAATAAACAAGTAGGTACACTCATTCATTAGCCACATACAGGTAATACTTCAGGTAAAGATGGGGGGGCTATCGTTGGTTATCACTGCCGTTTATCTAAGAAAGGTGGAAGAGCTAGTTTGTATTCTAATCCAAACTTTTTCTGAGCACACAAGTAGGTACACACATTCATTAGCCACGTACAGGTAAGACTTCAGGTAAAGATGGGGTGGCTATCGCTGAATATCACTGCCGTTTATCTAAGAAAGGTGGAAGAGCTAGTTTGTATTCTAATCCAAACTTTTTCTGAGCACACAAGTAGGTACACACATTCATTAGCCACGTACAGGTAATACTTCAGGTAAAGATGGGGGGGCTATCGCTGTATATCACTGCCGTTTATCTAAGGTGGAAAAGCTAGTTTGTATTCTAATCCAAACTTTTTCTGCGCACACAAGTAGGTACACACATTCATTAGCCACGTACAGGTAATACTTAAAGTGGTAGCGAGTTGACGTTATAAATCACTACAGCATACCAACATACCAACAGAAGTTTCAATTTGTACTCTTACACTTTTTAACGTCACGTGCAGTCAACACACGTACACACCTTGGGTAATCACGTACCTGTAAAATTTCAGGTAAAGACGAGTTGGACGGCGTTACAAATCACTGCTGTATGTCCATGGAACGATAGAAATTTCAATGTCCAACTTATTTTAACACTTTTTTTACGTCACCTGTTAAAATCACAAGTAGACTACACTCATGAATTAATCACTTACAGGTAATTGTTCAGGTGTGGGGGAGTGTATGGGTTATATATAGAGTCGATGGTTTGATCCTAGGACAGAGTGGCTGCCGCAGAAGGGAGAGCGGCGAGCGAGAGCGAAGAGACGGGAGCGAGAGGTGTGTTATTCTCTCCTGCTTCCTGACGATACTGGCTTTGGTTGGTTGCCTGGCCCTGGCTCTGCCGCCGCGCCGTTCTCCCCCTCTCTCTCTCTCTCTCTCTCTCTCTCTCTCTCTCTCTCTCCTCCGTCTTAGAGAAGCCTCCTACTTGTTCTTATTGTGTCTATTTTATTTTTCTTTGGTTTCTTGTTCTTTTCTCTTCCGTTCTCCTCTCCTCCTCTTCTTCCTTTTCAGCTGTTTTCTTTTTCTCCTCTCCATTACCTCCTCCATCACCTAAATCCCCTCCTCCCCGTCCTTCTCCTATTTCTCTTCCTCCCCTTCTTCTTTCTCTTTCCTTTCTGTATTTTCACTTTTCTTTGTCGTTCAGTTCGTATTTCCTTTCCTTCTTTTCTTTTCCATTTTTTTAATCTTCTTCTGCTTGCCTTCGTTTCATCTCTTCCCTTAACTTCCTCTTATTTTTCTTTCCCTTGAGTAAGCTTATTTAGGGATACTGTTATTCTTGTAAAACAGTTTCCCAGGCAGCGTGAGGTAGAGGCTAGAAGAGAGTCCTGGGCCCACATTCTCAAACATTTCGGGCCTTATACACCCACGTTTCTTAAGTCTTTCCAGGGGGTTTTCTTAGTATTTCCTAAGTCTATATACACCAAGTCAAGTCACACGCAGGTTTGTGGGAGGAGACACGGCCGAGGCGTAGTTTATGCGTGACGCTGCTTGGAGCCAAACTAGAGAATGTAGAAACAAGGATTTAGAGAAAACGAAGAAAGGCGGACTAATTTAAATCAATCACTTCATCATGCCCTCCCTCACACCCCACACCGCCGTTTGTAGTCATTGAAATTACAGTCACGCAATAGCACAATAAAAAGACATATTTTTTCGTCAGTGGCTTGCCTGAACGCGCTGTGAAAGAAGGCGAGAATGCACATCCAGAGTGCACACACGGCCCCAACTTTAGTCACCCCTGAACTGGCGGGTATTTTTTTTTTTTAGCTCCAAGTGACGTCATCCCGCTGCTCCGCCCCAAAACCGCCTCCTGCGCGTGCCGGTCGCAGTTTTGAAGCAGAGTGACTTGACTTGGTATATATAGACTGGGTAGTTTTACGAGTCTAGTGATAGTGTGACGAGGCTTCTGCACCATGAACGTGAGTAAAAGCACTCATGAGAAACCGAGTAATATCCTCTGTGGGCTTTGGAATGATTGGTTATTGGAGCCGAAAGCGTCTAAGAATAAGGAGCCAGGCAGCCGTCACGTAGCTGTCGGCACACGTAACTCAGCCATGACGAGGTTACACGGGGTCAGTTCGTAACACAAAGCAGCACAATTGATCGGTCAGCACCCAGGCAAGGCAACAAAACTACAGACTCCACACAAATGCTTCCTGTACAATTTTTTTTTTTACATCGCAGCCTGTTGCGCCGTTAGGCTTCCCCACTGGTGGCTCCTGATGGTCGGCCCAGCCCGTTGTGGCGCAGGCGAGTGTTTATAGTGGCGCCATCTTGCGTTGGCTCATACTGCCCCCCCGGAGATCATCTTTGAGCCTCTGCTTGGAGAGGTTATCTTGAGTCCGGGTTGATAGCTGGTCTTCAGGGCAGCATGTGGGTAGTCTTAGGCCACTCGGCGGTGACTGAAAAATCCCAGCTGTGTACCGGCCAGGATTCGAACCGACGTCCCTCCTGGATCTCCCGAACGCGACGCCGGCACGCTACCACTCAGCCACCGTCTCCCCTAGTAATAGGCGTATCTAACATCACCAAATGTGGGGTACAAACTTGGCGGAGGGACTGTTTTTGGGGGGACATCGAAGGTAACGGGCTAAGGAGTAGCCTATCCGGATATTTTGTTTTTATTTATTAATGATCCACGAGACATCCTTGAGTTAAATCAAAGTATGTGCTTATCTTTGTATTCATTCATACACACACTGGTAATATTTCTGTGGTGTCTGATTCACTTACTAGATTGAAATTCTGTTGTGAAAAACAGTCACAGATTCGTGTCACTGGTAAAAATGATACTAGTAATGAAAGTTTTGCCACCATGAAATATACACAAATAGATAAATATGAAAGCTCACGAAGTCACAATAAGTGACATCACCTGCTTTGCTCAGTAAAAATATGCTATTTCAGGTATCTGATACCCTCAAAATGGCGGGCCTGCTGCCTGGGGCCTGGGGCCTCAAGGTTGCCAGATTCTCGTACTCAGCCGATTATATTTCCCGACTTCCTACCCCCAACTGTCTTTTGGGCTCTATTAACGAAACTCGTGTATAGTTATTGTTAATAGAGTTAAATTCTGATGTTTCTTGGCAATAGTTAGGCGTCAGAAACCGGTAAATACTATGCTCTGAGTACGACAATCTGGCAACGGTGGCTATACGAATTTTCATATTATTGTTCTGTTGTTTATTCAATGTTGTGTTCAAGAAAAAGAATACTCATAAGTTTAGTTAGTTTTTGGTTATTAGGATTCTTTACGAAATACAATCATAACGTTACCTCCTCTACCTTAGGAAACGTCCTGAATCCTGGATCGGCTATGGTGATGTTAGTGCGCCTTGTGGTGGTGCCGGGGCAGCGGGACACACCTGGCGCCACAGAGAAAGAAGTTAAGGCGGCTTTACACCTGGCAATCCCTGGCCGGCAATACAGCCGCGACGATCTAGCGGCTAGACCAGCCGGGTGCTCTCGGGAGCTTTATTTTAAGTTAACGAGTTTTACCTTCAGTAGTATTGATTGATTGTTCATTGTTGCATTTAACAACAAAGGAGAAGGGAGGAACATGCCATCGCAACCCCCAGGCATTACATCGTGTGATTATATAATACACGAAAATAATCGTTCCTTACCTCCTTCGATGTCTCGCAGAGAGATAAACATTTCTCGTAATGTTGCTGCCACTCTCTCAAAAGTTGTTTTGCGTAGACTCAGCTTCTCATACAGCTTATCTTGTGGCTCCCACAAGTATCTATGCTGCCTCACTTCTTCTAGTAATGCCACCTCGGCCTCCCGGCTCCAAATTGTTGTCTGTATCTGTCATTTCTTGTTTTATTGGCGCCGACATGTACTCAGCCGCCAGTCGGCAATACAAGACGGACGCGCTCAGCTCCAGAAAACTTGCCGCGAGAAGGGCTCCCAGACCAAGACCCAGACCAAAAATGCTGCCGCGCCTGTATTGCCGACTATGAACTGCCAGGTGTAAAGCCGCCTTTAGAGAGAAAGAAAGAGAGAGAGGAATTATGGCTCCTTGTTTTCTGTTTATTTTTATTTATCTTCACATTTCGTCTTTTTTTATCATCCCCCCCCCCACATCATTGTTCTCTCCTTCTCTCGCTTTCTCCCCTGTTCATCTTTTCCCTTCCTCCCACAACTCTCTCCCCAGCACATGCACGTGTTGAAAAGCAAGGGGTCAAGGACACCGCCTTACCTCACTCCTAGAGAAATCTTGGAGCTGCGTGATAACGGATCTTTGTATGAGAATGATTGGAACCTCACACTCACGCAAGCCCGGAAGGCAATACACAGCCACTGACTGACCGTCGATACCAATTTACTGCTGGGTGGAGAGGGTACGGACTGGAGGGGACTGCCAGTCATCCTCCACCCTGCTCGTAAATCGACCTGGGACCTCTCGGTTGTAGGGCGGGAGTGCTAACCACTGCACTGCAAAGTTCTGTGTGTGTGTGTGTGTGTGTGTGTGTGTTGTGCTTTATTTTGTGTGTGTTAGTTTGTGTGTAATTTACCACCACGGCCTGGTCTATGGGTACTGCCAGGACCTCACACACCACACACCCCATCCCCTTTGCTCACGGGGGGACAGTAACCACTCCTAGTCAACAGAAAGAATCCGGCATGAGCGGGCTCGAACCGCCGCCCTGTCAGACCGTGAAGCCTGGCAGCGCAGCGCTCTACCAGTTACGCCACGGAGTGTGTGTGTGTGTGTGTGTGTAGTTGTAGTTTTACAGGGCCTGGGCTTACGCTCGTGTGGTCCCGTCTCCGTATCTGTACTTGTCCAGTTTTTCCTTAAAGTTGTGCACACTCTTCGCCGATACTACATCCTCTATTTTTCTTTGCGGGAAGCTAAATTTTTATGTCTTTCTAGCATCTTCCCTTTCTCAATTTTTTTACTGTGTCCTCGTGTGTTGCTGGTGTTTCTTCCTTCTCTTAGTAGTAACTCCTCAATATCTACTTCTTCCATTTTATTCCACAATTTGTAAATCAGTATTAGGTCTCCCCTTTCTCTTCTTTGTTCCAGTGTTGGCAGGTCCATTTCCTTAACCTTTCTTCATATGACAATCCCTCCAGTTCTGGAACCATCTTCGTTGCCATCCTTTGTATTCTTTCTAGTTTTTTCACGTGTTTCTTCTTATGGGGAGACCACACAGTTTCCGCATATTCCAACTTTGGTCTAATCATAGTGGTAATCATCTTTTTCATCATATCCTTATCCATGTAGTGGAATGCTATTCCTATATTTCTTACCATTCTATACGTATCACCGAATATCCTATTTACATGACTCTCAGACTGTTGATTATCTTGTATTGTCACTCCCAGATCTCTCTTCTTGAACTTTTAATATTTCTCCATCTCCCATTCTATATGTCCACTTTGGTCTCCCTTCACTCTTTCCCATTTCCATTACATGACATTTCTTCACATTAAACTCCATCTCCCATTTCTTACTCTAATCCCAGATCTTATTTAGGTCCTCTTGCAGAATTTCACAGTCTTTACTATTTCTTATTTGTCTCAGCAATTTCGCATCATCTGCAAACAAGCTCATGTAACTATTTACTTTCTCCGGCGTATCATTTAAGTACACCAGGAAAAGTATTGGTGCCAGTACCGATCCTTGAGGCACTCCACTATCTACATTTCTCCATCCTGATTTCATATCCTTAACCACAGCTCTCATTTCTCTTCCCTTTAAGTAACTTTCCATTCAGTTTTTTCATTTTCCCTTTCAATGTGTGTGTGTGTGTGTGTGTGTGTGTGTGTGTGTGTGTGTGTGTGTGTGTGTTATCAGTTAATCTCTTAATTTCACTGCACTATTTTGCATAACTGTCTCTCGCGTCATTTATTTTTGTGTGTGTTTTCAGTCTTGTGTGGTGGCGGCGGCGGCGGGCGGGAGGAGAGCGGCGGGAGGGCGGGGGCGAGGCTTTGGTTCAGACAGGATTGAAAGAGGGAGGGAGGGGGGGAGGGGGGGAGGGGGTAAGGAAAATATAAAACGTCAATACACAGAGATGGGGTCTGCAGAATTTTTGTTTTTAAATTCCGTTCCTGTATCTCTGTTTTTTTTTGTTTTTTTTATTCTTTCCTTGTAGCCCCAAGTGTGAAAGATTTATGTGACTAAAATTCTCTCTCTCTCTCTCTCTCTCTCTCTCTCTCTCTCTCTCTCTCTCTCTCTCTCTCTCTCTCTCTCTCTCTCTCTGGCTAAGCTTTAAAAATCACTTACTCACTCAGCAGGACACATTTGTCCCCTTGTGCGAGAAGCGAATTAACACTAATAAAAGTCCACCTTGGTTTAATAGCGAAATTAAACACTCAGTCAAGGAGAGAAAATTGTCTTACAGGTTAAAGAAAGAGCAAAGCACGCCCGAAAACATTAGACTTTACAATGATGCCAGGCGACGAGTTAACAGATTAGTGCGTCAGGCAAAGCGTAGATATGAAGAAAATATTGCAGCCAACTGTAAAAATAATCCGAAATCCTTCTTCAGTTACATAAACAACAGAAAGGCGATCAGAAGTGGAATTGGACCTTTAACAAACAGCGACGGTGCACTAGTGACTGACAGCCAACACGTTGCAAACCTATTAAACAATTACTTTTCCTCGGTGTTTAATAATGACAGTCCTCCCGCCACCACCAACAACACCAGTACTAATGTAAATCCCGAGCATGCATTGTCTAACTTTGAAATAAAACCCGATGAAGTCCTTAAAGCCCTCAAATCACTTAAAACAAATAAAAGTCCTGGACCTGACAAAGTATATCCAACTCTGCTGAAAGAAACAAAGAGTGAAATACTCTCCTCCCTCACAACCGTATTCAATATGTCCTTGCGACAAGGCATCGTCCTTCAGATTGGAAGAAGGCTAACGTGACACCGATTCTTAAGAAAGGAGACAAAAGTACCAGGTAATTACAGGCCCATTAGTCTAACTTCGGTTGTAGGTAAGCTACTTGAGGGCATAATTAGAGACAAAATTGTGAGTTACCTTGAAAGCCACTCATTGATTGGGGACTCACAACATGGCTTCCGAAACAAAAGATCCTGCCTATCAAACCTATTAACCTTTTATAACGACCTCTTCACTGTTTATGACGTAACCAAATCACTGGACGTAGTCTATCTTGATTTCAAGAAAGAGTTTGATAAAGTCCCGCATCATAAATTACTTTACAAATTAAAGCAAATAGGTATTGACGGTCAAGTAAACCAATGGATCGCGAATTGGTTGAGCAACAGACAACAAAGAGTAGTGATTGACGGATTTAACTCAGAGTGGGCGCCTGTCACTAGTGGCGTCCCTCAGGGCTCGGTCCTTGGCCCAGTGCTCTTCATTATATACATCAACGACGTGGATGTTGGACTCAATAACCGCATTAGTAAATTTGCAGACGACACAAAGATTGGTAACTCGGTTCTGACTGACGAAGACAGGCAAAGCCTCCAAGAGGATTTGCACAAAATTTCAGCTTGGTCGGAGAGATTGGAGATGCCCTTTAACGTAGACAAGTGCCAGGTCCTTCAAATTGGAACGAGGAATAAGAAGTTCGAATACGAAATGCGCGGCGTTAAACTCAAAAGCGTTCAATGCGTCAAGGACTTGGGGGTCAAAATCGCGTCAAACCTCAAATTCTCACAGCAATGCATCGATGCAGCAAATAAAGCGAACAGAATGTTGGGCTTCATTAAAAGAAACTTTGTATTCAAGAATAAAGATGTAATACTCACTCTCTACAACAGTTTAGTCAGACACCACTGTGAATATTCGTTACAGAGTTGGTCTCCCCACCATGCAAAGGATATTGCTAAATTAGAAGGTGTTCAGCGTCGGGCAACGAAAATGATCCCTTCCTTGCGCAACAAATCCTACGAAGAAAGGCTTTCTACCCTTAACATGTTCTCTCTTGAGAAACGTCGCCTCCGAGGAAAACTGATCGAATGTTTTAAAATACTTAATGGTTTCACGAATGTAGACAGATCAACATTGTTTATGATCGATGACACTTTGCGCACGAGGAACAACGGCGTAAAACTCAGATGTAGACAAGTAAACTCAGACTGCACCAAATTTTTCTTCACCAACGTTATAGTGCGAGAATGGAATAAGCTTCCACCATCAGTGGTCCAGTGTAACACGATTGACTCCTTCAAAAATAACCTCGACCGTCACTTCCTTCAACTTAATATCAACTAGAGTAGAAATGCAACGTTTTGGAGTCTTCTGATTAATGTAAAATCACTTAGGTTTAAGGACAGACCACCAAGTCTGGACCATGGGGTCTGTGTGGTCTGATTTTCTATGTAAATCTATGTAAATCTCTCTCTCTCTCTCTCTCTCTCTCTCTCTCTCTCTCTCTCTCTCTCTCTCTCTCTCTCTCTCTTTTACGCCTGGCTAAGCTTTAAAAATCACTTACTCACTCAGCAGGACACATTTGTGCCCTTGTGCGAGAAGCGATCTAACACTAATAAAAGTCCACCTTGATTTAATAGCGAAATTAAACACTCAGTCAAGGAGAGAAAATTGTCTTACAGGTTAAAGAAAGAGCAAAGCACGCCCGAAAACATTAGACTTTACAATGATGCCAGGCGACGAGTTAACAGATTAGTGCGTCAGGCAAAGCGTAGATATGAAGAAAATATTGCAGCCAACTGTAAAAATAATCCGAAATCCTTCTTCAGTTACATAAACAACAGAAAGGCGATCAGAAGTGGAATTGGACCTTTAACAAACAGCGACGGTGCACTAGTGACTGACAGCCAACACGTTGCAAACCTATTAAACAATTACTTTTCCTCGGTGTTTAATAATGACAGTCCTCCCGCCACCACCAACAACACCAGTACTAATGTAAATCCCGAGCATGCATTGTCTAACTTTGAAATAAAACCCGATGAAGTCCTTAAAGCCCTCAAATCACTTAAAACAAATAAAAGTCCTGGACCTGACAAAGTATATCCAACTCTGCTGAAAGAAACAAAGAGTGAAATACTCTCCTCCCTCACAACCGTATTCAATATGTCCTTGCGACAAGGCATCGTCCCTTCAGATTGGAAGAAGGCTAACGTGACACCGATTCTTAAGAAAGGAGACAAAAAAGTACCAGGTAATTACAGGCCCATTAGTCTAACTTCGGTTGTAGGTAAGCTACTTGAGGGCATAATTAGAGACAAAATTGTGAGTTACCTTGAAAGCCACTCATTGATTGGGGACTCACAACATGGCTTACGAAACAAAAGATCCTGCCTATCAAACCTATTAACCTTTTATAACGACCTCTTCACTGTTTATGACGTAACCAAATCACTGGACGTAGTCTATCTTGATTTCCAGAAAGCGTTTGATAAAGTCCCGCATCATAAATTACTTTACAAATTAAAGCAAATAGGTATTGACGGTCAAGTAAACCAATGGATCGCGAATTGGTTGAGCAACAGACAACAAAGAGTAGTGATTGACGGATTTAACTCAGAGTGGCGCCTGTCACTAGTGGCGTCCCTCAGGGCTCGGTCCTGGCCCAGTGCTCTTCATTATATACATCAACGACGTGGATGTTTGACTCACTAATCGCATTAGTACATTTGCAGACGACACAAAGATTGGTAACTCGGTTCTGACTGACGAAGACAGGCAAAGCCACCAAGAGGATTTGCACAAAATTTCAGCTTGGTCGGAGAGATGGGAGATGCCCTTTAACGTAGACAAGTGCCAGGTCCTTCAAATTGGAACGAGGAATAAGAAGTTCGAATACGAAATGCGCGGCGTTAAACTCAAAGCGTTCAATGCGTCAAGGACTTGGGGTCAAAATCGCGTCAAACCTCAAATTCTCACAGCAATGCATCGATGCAGCAAATAAAGCGAACAGAATGTTGGGCTTCATTAAAAGAAACTTTGTATTCAAGAATAAAGATGTAATACTCCCACTCTACAACAGTTTAGTCAGACCCCACTTGGAATATGCGGTACAGTTTTGGTCTCCCCACCATGCAAAGGATATTGCTAAATTAGAAGGTGTTCAGCGTCGGGCAACGAAAATGATCCCTTCCTTGCGCAACAAATCCTACGAAGTAAGGCTTTTCATGTTCTCTCTTGAGAAACGTCGCCTCCGAGGAAAACTGATCGAATGTTTTAAAATACTTAATGGTTTCACGAGTGTAGACAGATCAACATTGTTTATGATCGATGACACTTTGCGCACGAGGAACAACGGCGTAAAACTCAGATGTAGACAAGTAAACTCAGACTGCACCAAATTTTTCTTCACCAACGTTATAGTGCGAGAATGGAATAAGCTTCCACCATCAGTGGTCCAGTGTAACACGATTGACTCCTTCAAAAATAAGCTCGACCGTCACTTCCTTCAACTTAATATCAACTAGAGTAGAAATGCAACGTTTTGGAGTCTTCTGATTAATGTAAAATCACTTAGGTTTAAGGACAGACCACCAAGTCTGGACCATGGGTCTGTGTGGTCTGATTTTCTATGTAAATCTCTCTCTCTCTCAGGGCTTATATATTAACCCCAGCTTACATAAGGATCTTCGTCTCCCCCCTTCTGTTTGCTAGCCAATCGCTCTACTTGCAAACTATTTTATTCATAGCTTTTATCGGTGCCAATCTACATACCTTTCATATAGAGCAAAACCAGGACACGTTCCCTTCAGGCGCTGCAGGCGAAGTTTTAATAACCGGATGCGGCCTCAATGCGACTGTCTATCGGGAAAAAGCGGGTTGCAGGCAGCCGGGAAAATGAAAGAACTAAGAGACCCACGGAAATCGAGAGAAAGAGTGAGTTGGTTTAATGTGAGGTCAGGTGAGCTGAGGTTTGGTGAGACTGGGTAAGGTGACGTGAGACGGTGTGTGGTGAGGTGAGGTGGGGTAAGAATGGGTGAGGTAATGGGAGGTGAGATGAGTTTAGGTGAGATGAGGCGGTTGAGATGAGTTTGGGTGAGACAATGTGAGGTGGGTTAAGTCTTGTTACATCAGGCTTGTGGTAGGTAGCAGTCCTGATTAGCTATCAATGCGGCCACGACTATAGTCCAGTAAATAGGTCCGCCTATGGAATACAAGAGAAGATGGCGCCACTATAAACACTTGCCTGCGCCATGACGGGCTGGGGCCAACTACCATCCAGGCCCCTCAAGAGAACCTACCGGCACTATAGGCGTACACATGAAAAAAACAAAAA
Source organism: Eriocheir sinensis (assembly GCF_024679095.1). Lineage (NCBI taxonomy): Eukaryota > Metazoa > Arthropoda > Malacostraca > Decapoda > Varunidae > Eriocheir > Eriocheir sinensis. The sequence continues at coordinate 22,097,981 of NC_066514.1, read as the reverse complement.
AAAACAAGGTCGACTCCACGTTAGAATTATAAAGCCACTCCGTTGGATCTTTAGGAAAGTGATCATGATGAACAATTTGGATTCAGTGTGGTGACAATCTACCGTTCTCTCCTGTCTGGCGTGGAAAGACATCACAGTTCAGTTTCCGGAGACCATCTCACTCCAACCATAGCCTTGCTCCAACGCCCCCCCCCCCCTCCCCCCATAGTAGAAGAGTTTGAAGTCTTGGCTTGTCTCTGGGGTGTGCCAAACCTCCCTAACTCGTGTCAAAGGGCCAGTTATACAGTCCCAGCAAGTTCGTAAGCTCCCCAACCAAACACAAAATACTATGAAAAATCCTTGTATTGTGTTTGCGATTGTTATAAGTAGGATCAAATTTTAGCAGCCCACACGGGAAGTCTCTTTAGTTTCTGGTATTGAGAAGAAAAAACGAATCACTGTGGAGTTTATAGTTTGGTTTGGGCGCTTGCAGTGACTCTGTTGGACTGTCGAACTTGCCCTTAGTGTTCGGAGATAACAAGAAGAATATCATCATCACTCGGGTTGATGTGTATTGACGTATATAATGTTCAACACCCATGCATTGTTTTATATTACGAAGACGTAACAATTGATGAATTCTGTTTGTATATCCCGATGACTGGTTGAGGGTGAAGACAGCAATAGCAACGTAATAAGAGCAGAAAGATGGGGGAGGCGGTGGCTGAATGGATAGTGTGACGGCGCCGCGTTCAGGACGACGCGAGTTCAATCCCCGCCCGATGCCACCAAGCTGGGATTTTTCAGCCGCCGCCGAGTGGCTCAAAACTACCCACATGCTGTCCAGAAGATCACCTATCGACCCGGACTCTAGATTCGAGGATTAAAGATGAGCTCCGGGAGGGCAGCATGAGCCAATGCAAGATGGCGCCTCTATAAACACTCGCCTGCGCCAGAACGGGCTGGGCCGACCATCAGGCCTCACCGGGAAGAAGCCTTGGACCGACCATCAGGATCCACCGGGAAGAAGCCTTGGGCCGACCATCAGGATCCACCGGGAAGAAGCCTTGGGTCGACCATCAGGATCCACCGGGAAGAAGCCTTGGGCCGACCATCAGGATCCACCGGGAAGAAGCCTTGGGCCGACCATCAGGATCCACCGGGAAGAAGCCTTGGGCCGACCATCAGGATCCACCGGGAAGAAGCCTTGGGCCGACCATCAGGATCCACCGGGAAGAAGCCTTGGACCGACCATCAGGATCCACCGGGAAGAAGCCTTGGACCGACCATCAGGATCCACCGGGAAGAAGCCTTGGGCCGACCATCAGGATCCACCGGGAAGAAGCCTTGGGCCGACCATCAGGATCCACCGGGAAGAAGCCTTGGGCCGACCATCAGGATCCACCGTGAAGAAGCCTTGGGCCGACCATCAGGATCCACCGGGAAGAAGCCTACCGGCGCAATAAGCCACGACGTAAAAAAAAAAGGATGAAGGGACCTTTTGTATTTGATTCTTCTATATTAATACGTTTTTAGAGAAAACTGTAACCTATTCGCAAGCAGATTGACATGTTTTAAGTTCCTTGGTCCTTTATGTTCTGGACTGATCCGAAGCGTGTGGATATCTAGGATATTTAGTGAAGGATAAAGCAAAGCCCCAGGAGGTGAGATCTCAGCTAAATAAGGCACGGTGAAGTGTAGGTATATTAGTTTATCGCAAAATGTGAGAATAGCTTAACCTCAGACATTATTCACATATCTGTATGGGGTAGGCGGTGGTTGAGTGGTAGCGTGCTGGGCCCACATTCACCGCGTGATGGACGACGCGAGTTCGAATCCCCACGCTACCACCTCGGATTTTTCAGTCACCGCCGAGTGGCTTAAAACTACCCACATGCTGTCCTGAAGACCACCCATCAACCCGGACACTAGAGGAAACCGTCCAAGTTAATCAAGGAGTTCCGGGGGGCAGCATGAGCCAAGAGAAGATGGCACCACTATAAACACTTGCCTACGCCATGACGAGCTGGCTGGGGCCGATTACCATCCTGGCCCCTCAAGCAAGCCTACCGGCGCTATAGGCGTAGACGTAAAAAAAAAAAGCAACTTTTATCCTTCATTACCTCTTAAACTCAAGTTCTTCACCTGAGAACTCGTCGCAGCCTTCAAGACATCATCCTCTATTTTTCGGTAGCGCTCAGCTGTCCCCTTCATCTGCATTAAACATTCTTGGTCTTTCCTTAACTGGGCGGAGTGGAAAAATTTGGGCGGCTTTTCCGATACCCTACGCCCCTGTCCACCCAGCAGTGAATGGGTACCAGGTATTAATCGGGGGTTGTGTCCCGTCTCCTGGGGTGTGTTCCCTCTTCCTATAATTCCTTCCCCTTCTGTCTCTCTCCGGCATATGACCACAGATGTTGCGCTGACTAAACGAAACTTTCCAACTTTTTCTTTCCTTAACTCAAAACAACTAAAATTCAACTCAAACTCAAAAATTGTCAGCTCCCCCGTTCATTCGTGAGCTGTTTGTTTGTTTTAGTGCACAGGTTATGTGCACTGAAATACATTATATTATGGGCGCACATTATATTAAGGTTTCTTGGATCAACGCATTCCCTCCCTTGTAATTTAGACAAATGTGGTGCATAAATTAGTATATTCAAGCACAGGACAGAGACGCTAAGGGACGGGGAAGCGGTGCAGTAGTTTATTATATGACAGGTTTATTGTTTTAACTTATAATAATTTCGATGCTTCTTTGTGCATATACAGTGTATGTCTCTTTTTCATAATAGACGCTTTTTACAAGCCAGGGTCAAGGCAGAGATTTTCCATATCTGATATTTCGTTCAAGGGAAATAATCCTCGTGGCTTCCTTACTATTCTAGCTATAATCATCGCCACCATGTTTTGAGGATATTCAGATAACAAAGAAAGATCGATAACAACTCAACCTAACTTAACTTTACCTAATGTAACCTCACCTAGAAAGCGTGTTTTTCTGAGGACACTTAGAAAACGGAAATATCGATATTGACACACATGATCTTCCCCGTCCTTTCTCGCAACTCTTTCATCATGCAAGTGACAGTGAGGGTTCTCTTTTTATGTACAGCCGATGGTGCCGGAAGGCTTTCTTGGTGGGGCTTTGTGGGAGACTCAAGCCCGTTATGGCGCAGGCAAGTGTTATAGTGGCACCATCTTGCTTGGCTTATCCTGCCCCACCTGAGCTCAATTTTGATCTTCTTTTAGCGAGAATCTAGAGTCTGGGATGACAGGTGATCGTCCGGATAGCATGTGAGTAGTCTTTGGCCACTCATCAATGACTGAAAAATTGCCAGCTTGTTTGTAGCGGCGACGGGGACGCCTCCTGGACGCCGCACCCGTACGCTTGTTGGTGCCGTTAGTGAGTGCTCTGATGCTAATTGGTTCACGGATAGAGAAAGGCAATATCTGTCAGGGCTGCTTTATTGATAAAAAAATCACACAGGTCATCAGCACAGACACAACACAAACGGGACGTTGTTAAGGTGTATGTGCGTGTATGTAAATGTTGTTTAGTGTGGACGACATATAAGTATGGGTGTGTGTAGTAAACAATATGTAGAAGAAGTGTATAGCAGGACATGGACAAACAGTGGAAGATAAACGAGTAACAATAAATAAACAATTAGGACGCCACAGTACAAACAGGGAGAACAGGACAGCGACAGGAAAGCAGACTTAGACGGCACAGGAGACAAGGACATCAAAACATTGGTTTCAGCGGGGACTCGCCCGCTACACGCTGACCACTCGGCCACCGCCCCCCCAATAGAGGGGTATAGAGGCATAGAGTAAGTTGTTCCTTCAATTCAATGTTTAAAACTAAGGGGAAGAAAGGGGGGAAGAGTAAATAAGGACTGTCCCTATTTATTTGTCTTTACTCTGTGTGTTGAACAAAAGGAAAGAGGAGGCGGTATAGGGAAGCATTCTCTCTCTCTCTCTCTCTCTCTCTCTCTCTCTCTCTCTCTCTCTCTCTCTCTCTCTCTCTCTCTCTCTCTCTCTCTCTCTCTCTCTCTCTCTCTCTCTCTCTCTCTCTCTCTCTCTCTCTCTCTCTCTCTCTCTCTCTCTCTCTCTCTCTCTCTCTCTCTCTCTCTCTCTCTCTCTCTCTCTCTCTCTCTCTCTCTCTCTCTCTCTCTCTCTCTCTCTCTCTCTCTCTCTCTCTCTCTCTCTCTCTCTCTCTCTCTCTCTCTCTCTCTCTCACACACACACACACACACACACACACACACACACACACACACACACACACACTTTTTAAGGTCTGCCTCTCATGTGAACTGTTTACTTTGGCATATTCCACAAAGTTATCGTACACCGGCAAGGGAAATTAAACGCATTATTTAGCAGAGAATTGCTCGCTTGTTACATAAATCTGACGACATATACAAGTGCCGAACACTGAAAACACGTAAAGCAAAATTTGTACGGCATGATTGGATGCTTGCTTCTGAGCTGTTTGTTGCGGTGATAGACGTGAAGAGGCAGAGGGAGGGAGGGAGGAAAGTAAAGGTGAGTGATACGATTTTTTCTCCCTTTTTTCTTTCCTTTTTGATCTTTATTTTATTTTTTGCTTGTTGTTGTTGTTGTTGTTGTTGTTGTCTTCTTTTTCTTCTCCTTCTCGTGTGTCTTGTTCCCAGTGTGGCGATGATGTGTCAGGCGATGGTGATTGTTGACAGCAGGGAGAAGCAAATCCATATGCAGCCAAAGAAATATAAGTAGTCATTGTTTTGTATTTCTCACCATTCATCTGTGAGCGTTATATCATTTTTCCGCTCTTCATTTCTTAACCGTCCACGTTACTAATTCGAGTCCTGACAAGTCTCTTCATTCTTTCATCCCTTTCACCGGTAAACTCTTGAATAACATTACGACTTAAACGCTTTTTTTTTTTTTTTTTTCGTCTATGCCTATAGCGCCGGTAGGCTTGCTTGAGGGGCCTGGATGGCATTCGACCCCAGCTCGTCATGGCGCAGGCAAGTGTTTATAGTGGCGCCATCTTCTCTTGGCTCATGCTGCCCCCGGAACTCGTTCTTGATTAACTTGGACGGTTTCCTCTAGAGTCCGGGTTGATTTGTGGTCTTCAGGACAGCATGTGAGTAGTTTTAAGCCACTCGGCGGTGACTCAAAACTCCCAGGTGGTTGCGTGGGGATTCGAACTCGCGTCCTCCATCACGTGGTGAATGTGGGCCCAGCACGCTACCACTCAGCCACCCCCTACCCCTAGATTTGTAATGTACGACTTTCTAGTCTAGTTCATTTCTAAACCGTCCATGTTTCTAATGCGAGCCCTGACAAGTATTTTCATTCTTTCATCCCTTTCACCGGTAAACTCTTGAACAACATGACGACTTAAACGCCTTCAGAGGAGAGTAGTAAGACACTTCGTAGACCGAGTTTGACACTCCTTTTAAGTTCCTTCCCCTCTTATTCTCTGTACGGGAGCAATGCACACCAGGATTTGAAAAAAATATCGCATTAAAGCTGCCCCCTTAGATGAGGATATAATAACCACCCTTTAGCGCCGTGAAGAAAGTCTCCATCTATCGTACTTTGCTTTACCTCATAACTGTGTGATGTGTTCTGCTCATCCATCAGTCTGTTTGTAAACCTTTGCTATCTCCCTCTTGAACCCCTGTGTATCATACTTGTGCCCACAGCTGTGCGACATTAGTTATTATATATTATCAATTTATAATCTGATCATCTTAACTTATTTAACACTCGATTCAGGTCACCGCGCATCGATACGTATTATTCGCCACGGACGCACAGGATGCAGAACGATAACACGGCTCTAATAAAGGCCGCCACTTGCTCAGGCCGGATAAATGGGTCACATTTCTCGGCGTTTATGGCCGCGTAAGGCACATTAAGCGAAGCCTCGCACACCAGGCGGCGCCGGGGCCAGGTGAGCTACGCACAGCTTTTATGGCCCAGGTGTATGCTGTGTTTTCCTTTGTTTCTTTTACCTCGTCCACGCACACAGCTGGCCAGCTCACGCCACGACATCCGCCACGCCCGCGACGCCTGACCGTGGCGAGACTTCAAGACGTGCTGTGCTGTGACGGCAATGATAAAACAAACAGTGATGACGATGGTAATGAGAGAAATGTTTATGCTGGTGATAATGATAATGGTATAGTGAAGATATTATTATTATTAAAATTAGTAGTAGTAGTAGTAGTAGTAGTAGTAGTAGTAGTAGTAGTCAAGAGAAGATGGCGCCACTATAAACACTTGCCTGCGCCATGACGGGCTGGGGCCGAATACCATCCAGGCCCTTCAAGCAAGCCTACCGGCGCTATAGGCGGAGACGTAAAAAAATAAATAAATAAATAAATAAATAAAAAGTAGTAGTAGTAGTAGTAGTAGGAATAGTAGTAGCAATAGTAGTAGTAGAAGTAGTAGTAGGCGTTGTAGTAGTAGTATTTATAATAACAACAACAAACAACAACAATAATAATATTAATAATAATAATAAATATAGTTGTAATTATAATAGTAATAATAATAAAAATAATAATAGTAATAATAATAGTAATAATAATAATAATAATAATAATAATAATAATAATAATAATAATAATAGTAATAATAATAATAATAATAATAATAATAATAATAATAATAATAATAATAATAATAATAATAATAATAATAATAATAATAATAATAATAATAATAATAATAATAATAAAAACAACAACAACAAGTCGCTGTGTAGCCTATCACACAACCCGTTTAGACAACAAAGAGCGAATAAGAATAGCATTACCTTTTATCGTGGATGAGCCTGAAAGTGTGTCTGTAGGAAAGGAGAAAAGCAGGACTCGGGGCCTTGGGGACAGTCAAGTAGATTATTAAATTTTTATGATGACACTGGCAAGAGTTCACGCACATACAGTTGGCAGACGAGTGGAACAGACTCGGCAATCGTGTTTTGAGGAGGCGCTACCACAGACGGAATTGGTATCGCGGGAAAGCCACGCCTGACATAGTTGTTATTGGTTATCTCACATGCAGGGAAGCCTAAGGAAAGATCTGGCGTCAAGTATAACTTTTTTTACGTCTATGCCTATAGCACCGGTAGGCTTGTTTGAGGGGCCTGGATGGTAGTCGGCCCCAGCCCGTCATGGCGCAGGCAAGTGTTTATAGTGGCGCCATCTTCTCTTGGCTCATGCTGCCCCCCGGAACTCCTTCTTGATTCACTTGGACGGCTTCCTCCAGAGTCCGGGTTGATGGGTGGTCTTCAGGACAGCATGTGGGTAGTTTTAAGCCACTCGGCGGTGACTGAAAAATCCCAGGTGGTAGCGTGGGGATTCGAACTCGCGTCGTCCATCACGCGGTGAATGTGGGCCCAGCACGCTACCACTCAGCCACCGCCTACCCTAACTTAGGCGCTCTTTCCTTATATGAAGTTAATTTTTGTTCACTTTATCGTGATTGCTGTCGCCGAGAAAGACACTGAAAATTGGTGTTGTTGGTCACTTCACATTGGCAAACCTAAATATTTGACACCAATTTTAACTTTGGCACTCCACCCTAAATATGTCTTGTATTCTCTCCTCTTTATGGGGGGATTTAAGAGTAAGGCCTCACACACGATCGACAACAATCCACTTTTGGGAGGTTAGGGGAGGTCACCGGTGGTCAGAGGTGTCGGCTGTTTTGGGGCTGTTCACCTGATTGAAATGGTGTGAGCTCCCTGTCTAGCGCCTTCCAGAAAAGCTTTGATAGGAACGTGGCCAGGGAGGACATTGGTCGACTGGCTTTTTTTTTTTTACAACAAAGGAGACGGCTCAAGGGCAAAAAAAAGGAAACAATAATAAATAAAAAGCCCGCTACTCGCTGCTCCTGTAAAGATTCAAAAGAGGTGGCCGAAAGAGGGGTCAATTTCGGGAGGAGAGGTGTCCTGATACCCTCCTCTTGAAAGAGCTCAAGTCGTAGGCAGGAGAAAATACAGATGAAGGAAGATTGTTCCAGAGTTTACCAGCGTGAGGGATGAAAGAGTGAAGATGCTGGTTAACTCGTGCGTAAGGGAGAGAGTTGTGGATATATGATAACGCCTCCACCCTGTCTGTTCTCTCTTTCATGACTAAAAATGGTATAACCCGGTAATCTATATTCCGCAATGAAATTTCTATTTAAAGTGTCTTTCCAAGATTCTGTGACTCCGATGATATGTGAGGAGGAGGAGGAGGAGGAGGAGAAGGAGGAGGAAGAGGAGGAGAAGGAGGAGGAGGAGGAGGAAGAGGACGAATTGTGTACAGAGATGCTAAAAGAAGAGGAAGATTCAGTGAAGATGGGGTAGGAACATAAAGAAGTTGAGAAAGAGAGGGAGGAGGACTAGGGGGAGGAGGGGGAGGAGAAGAAGAAGAAGGAGGAGGATTAGGAGGAGGAGAAGGAGGAGGGGATCTAGCAAGGATACAACAGAATAAGTGAAATAAAAGTGAATAAGATCCGTGAAAACAGATATTATAACCAATGTGGACACGGTCTTCATTGAAATTATAAATAGGTCTCGAAAAATAGTAGTTAGACTAATCTATACACCGCTAGGGCAGACTCTTGATATCGACCACGCATTAAGTGAATTAATATTAGAAACAAGTAGCAGTTGCGAGGCAGCAATTGTAGGGGACTTTAACTTGCCAGTGAAAAGATGGGGTGAACCGTTGAACTGTCATACAGGGCTCGACCTGTACACAACTTTATTAGAAAGTGATTTACATCAACACGTTCAAGAACCGACTCGGGAAAATAATTTACTTGACCTTATCTTTTCAACGACAGCTGATCTAGTTAACGAAGTAAATGTTGGTCCAATTTTTAGGTCTAGCGTTCACCGAATAATCACATTCATTATCAAGATGAATGAAAGTAAAGTAACTCCTAGTAAAGAAAAGGTGCCAGACTATCAGACAGCGAATTTCGTAAGACTCCGATCAATTCTAAATAATTCTGACCGGACTGTAATTTCTATGGAAACAGTTATTGATAAATCATAGGAGACCGTCACCACAATGTTGAACAATGCCATAAGCATATGCGTACCCTATCGTAACAGACGTTCAACTTTTAAGAAGAAAAACAAATGGTGGAATAATGAAATTAAAAATAGCGTTTCTCTTAAAAAACGCGTATACAGTAGATACATATCAACCCAGAGCCAGGCAACGATTGTTTGTAAGTTAACGGTGACTGTCATTCGCGACAATATGGTGAAATGTTTCGAAGAAAGTGATATAATAAATAATTCGCAACATGGCTTCCGTAGTAAACGTTCGTGTTTGACTAACTTACTTGATTTTTTTCACTATATTTTTGAGGTGTTCGATGAAAACAGATCAGTAGATATCATATATTTGGATTTTCAAAAGGTATTGATAAGGTCCCCCACCAACGATTGCTCAGCAAGCTACTAGCGCACGGTATCTCGGGTAACATTCACAATTGGCTTGTGGACTGGCTCTCTGAGCGGAAACAGAGAGTAGTTCTAAACGGTGTTGCATCTAACTGGCTCGATGTCAGAAGCGGCGTACCTCAAGGATCAGTGCTTGGCCCCATGCTCTTCTCAATTTATGTTAATGATATCGATGATGGGCTCACTTGCAAAATATAAAAAATTACTGATGACACAAAAAACGCTAGTAAGGTAACAACGACACTCGACGAAGAAGCTTTACAATCAGATCTAGATCGACTTGCACGTTGGGCCAATCAATGGCAAATGAAATTAACACTGACAAATGTAAAGTGTTGCACATCGGAAACAATTACAATCGCGTTCAGTACGTAATGAATGGCCAACAACTTTCTGCAGTAAGTAAAGAAAAGGATCGTGGAATCACTATATCAAGCGCTTGAAAGCCCGGTCAGCATAGTTCAGAAATAGTTAAAACTGCAAATGAATTGGTTGGCTTCATCGGACGAGTCTTTAATAATAAATCGGAAAAAGTAATATTAAAACTGTATACAATTCACTGGTTCGACCCCATCTAGAGTACTGTGTACAGTTTTGGTCTCCCTACTACAGAAAAGACGTAGGAAAGCTAGAACTGGCTCAACGGAGAGTAACAAAAATGATTCCTAGGTTGAGAAATTTATCATATGAACAAAGGCTTAATGAATTAAAGTTATTCAGACTATCAAAACGAAGAATGCGAGGCGATCTAATAGAAATGTTTAAAGGATTCAGTGATATTAATGCGGATGATTACTTTACAATTCATAGATCAAATAAAACAAGAAAAATAACAATTTCAAGGTAAGTGGGTAAAGATTCTCGTCGCACGAAGCTAAACACTTCTTCAATCGAGTCGTTATTGTTTGGAGCTCTCTACCCTGTAATGTCGTTGATAGTACAACAGTTACGGCCTTCAAGAATAGATTAGACAAGTATTTTGAATCCAACCAACAGCTAAGATATTACTCATTGTCGTAATAACGTTAAGTTCTTTCGAATACTGGTGTCCTTGTCCGCTTTTATCGCCCGGTTAGTGGTAGCAGTAATGGTAGTTCTTTCCTCTTTCCTACATAATTTCCATGCAGTTTTTCCATGCTGCATGGTTCTTTTTCCTTTCCTGCCAGCTTTGGCTGGAGGGATGGGGGGGTGGGGAGGAGCCTTCGCCTTTGCTGTCCTTCATCTTCCACCTTTGATTAGATAGTTAGTGTAGCTTGTCACAAACAGCCTCGTAAGGCCCAGCAGGTCTGCTGTTGTTTGTTATTCATTTGTGTTTCTTTGTGTTCCTCCTCCTCCAAAAAGCATAATATTTTTCTTACAGCTGAAGTGGATTTTACTTTTCCTGAATTTTCCTTCCGAGAGAGTCTTTGAAGCCACGGGACTCACTCTTTGTATTTGTTTATGCATCACTCAGTCCTGTTTATGTAGGACTCGGAACACGAAAAGCCTTCTATCTGTCTGTCTCTGTCTGTCTGTGTGTCTGTCTGTCTGTCTGTCTCTGTTTGTCCGTGTGTGTGTCTGTCTGTCTGTCTGTCTCTGTCTGTCTGTCTGTCTCTCTCTCTCTCTCTCTCTCTCTCTCTCTCTCTCTCTCTCTCTCTCTCTCTCTCTCTCTCTCTCTCTCTCTCTCTCTCTCTCTCTCATGGATTCAACCTCAGGAGTTTTTCAGAGGAGACGAATGGAAGGAGGAGGGAGGAGAAGGAGGAGGACGAAGAGAAAGAGGAGAGGGAGGAGAAGGAGGAGGAGGAAGAGAAAGAGGAGAGGGAGGAGGAGAGGGAGGAGAAGGAGGAGGAGGAAGAGAAAGAGGAGAGGAAGGAGGAGGGGAAGGAGAAGGAGGAGGAGGATGGGGAAGAGGAGTTTGGTGGTGACGCTTCGCCTGTCAGACTCAACGAAGGAAGATTTGAGAGGAGAAAGAAGTCTTTGCATGTGGTTTACGAGAGAGAGAGAGAGAGAGAGAGAGAGAGAGAGAGAGAGAGAGAGAGAGAGAGGGGGCGCGGTCCGAATCCGTACCTTTTGAGTATTGTATCTGGATCCTTGGGTCCTTGAGTAGAAAAAAATATATAATTAAATAACATGAATGTCCCAGTGTGGTATCATCAGACATCCCCGTATCGTGACACATCCCATCCTGAATACATACATTAATTTCGATACAGTACCGTGTCTTTTGTCGACTGCTTGTCAGGATCTGTCCACCCAAGTTTATTTATATTATCATAAAAGCAAATGATGACGATTGTATGTATATAACTAGGAGATCAACAATCACTCTTCTTCTTCTTGTGACCTGTTCCGCTGTGCACCGCCTTACAGGTCCTCCTTGCTACTTTTTCACACTCAGATGCTTCACTTAGTTACTCTGTGATAGTAAAGACTGGGTTCCGCGATGCTAAGTTCGGGATGGGATGTCTCACGATACTGGATGGCAGACGACACCACACCGGCGATGGATTCTTGCAAGTACAGTCAGTCGAGGAATTCACTTTCAAGAATCCATCACCAAGGCCTTTATATTATTTAATTATATTGTTTTACTCCTGAACCCTTTGGTCCGGCTGCAACACTTACCCGGACCTTTGTGTGTATTTAAAGTCGTCTAACTGTGCCTTTGCTCATAATAGTTGAGTAGCCCTGATCTTTTTTTTTTTTTTCTTTTTTTTACGTCGTGGTCTATTGCGCCGGTAGGATCCTGATGGTCGGCCCAAGGCTTCTTCCCGGTGGGTCCTGATGGTCGGCCAAGCCCGTTCTGGCGCAGGCGAGTGTTTATAGTGGCGCTATCCTGCATTGGCTCATGCTGCCCTCCCGGAGCTCATCTTTAACCTAGAATCTAGAGTCCGGGTTGATAGGTGGTCTTCTGGACAGCATGTGGGTAGTTTTAAGCCATTCGGCGGCGGCTGAAAAATCCCAGCTTGGTGGCACCGGGCGGGGATTGAACTCGCGTCGTCCTGAACGCGGCGCCGTCACGCTATCCATTCAGCCACCGCCTCCCCATACCGTCATTCCCTTTCATCTATCCCTTCTATATCCTCCTCCTCTAATTCCTCCTCCTCCTCCTCGTTCTCCTCCTCCTCCTCTAGTTCCTCCTCCTTCTCCTCCTCCTCCTTCTCCTCCTCCTCCTCCTCCATCAGTCTTCCCATACACGTTCCCGCGGAGACAGGCGACAAATGACTCCATAATTCAGGTTTCTACGCATCGTACGGACGAATATTCTCTGACGGCTCGTGGCTGACACATCCACATTTAATAAGGCTTTGCTAGAGGCTGTGTTAGTATTTCCTTGGGTAGTGTTTTGAGCCTAGTGGTAGTATGACAAGGCTTCTGCACCATGAATGTGACAAACACTCATAAGAACCTGAATAATCTCCTTCTGTGACCTTGGAAAATAATTGCTGTGAGCCGAAACCGTCTGAGAAAACGGGCCGGAATTGCTAGCGGGGAGTTGCAGGCAGCAGCGGTCGATGGGCGGACAAAGGAGCCATTATCTAACCTATTAATTTCACCTTTGTTCTTCTTCCTCATGTGTAACGTTCGTGGGTGCTCACTTGAAGTATCTTTGTGCAGGTAATTTCTTCATTTTCTCCTTCACCTTCTCCCCCTTCCTAATTTTTTTTTTTTTACAGAAAAGGAGACAGTTCAAGGGTGTGAAAAAAAAAAAGAAAACAATGATAAAAAAAGCCCGCTACTTACTGCTCCTGAATAGAGTACATAGGAGTGGCCAAAAAGAGAGGTCAATTTCGGGAGGAGAGGTGTCCTGATACCCTCCTCATGAAAGAGTTCAAGTCGTAGGCAGGAGGAAATACAGATGAAGGAAGATTGTTCCAGAGTTTACCAGCGTGAGGGATGAAAGAGTGAAGATGCTGGTTAATTCTTGCAAAAGGGGTTTGGACAGTATAGGGATGAGCTTGATTAGAAAGTCGTGTGAGGCGAGGCCGCGGGAGGGGGTGGGGAAGGCATACAGTTAGCAAGTTTAGAAGAGCAGTCAGCGTGAAAATATCAATAGAAGATAGAGAAGCAACATCGTGACGGAGGAGGAGAGCTGATGAGACGAAGAGCCTGAGACATACAGTTCCTTTCTTCCTCTTTATTCTCTATTCTTTTCCTCTCGTTTCCCATTCTCTCTTTCTGCCTTTTACCTGCCGGCGCCAAAAAAAATCGTCGCACACTTATAATACCGACGCTCTAACGCTACACATTTATTTTGGCTTGTCAATCATATGGGTTATTACTAATGGTAAAACAAATCCACATCTGGCAACTCTTCGCTTCCTTGCCAACGTCAAATTGAAACAGGGTTGCCATTCGTACGATAATTATCGTACAAGTACGATTATTTTGCCCCAAGTACGATATACGATAGTGATTCTCATTATCGTACGTTTTGTACCATAATTTGGTCAAATTGTACGATAAAGTACGATAATTTTGAGAAAATCACTAGAAAATAATAGTAAACTGTGATCAGTCAGCAGAAAAACATCTGAAATATAATATAAAAAGTATAATATAAAATATCACGTGTGTGTGTGTTCCCGTACCATCGTACGGCACTCTGTCGCCGTACCCGACCTGTTCAATACGTGTGCGTTACTTGTACATTCCTGTGTGATCGACATAAGTCTTCGTACGTATGTTATTCGTTAGTCTGCGCTCTGCGGCAGTCGGCACCACCACGCTGCTGTCACACTGTGCCACACAGTCACTCGTCACGCTCTATCATTAACTCGATCACTGTGACAGTGTGACTGCCCTCATTCTTAGTTACATGATCATCATGAGTGAGTCGAGTGACAGTGATAACAGTGGCAGGGAAACTCCTGGAACTTCGCACAAACGGAAAAAGGTAGGCATGTAGAGGTGTAGGTCGCTGTTATTTTACAGTTGTATTTATTCTTGTGAAAAACATGAAACTCTAAAATACGGGTAAGGGTTTACATAATAACTGTTGGCAAGTTTAATCTATCTATTATAACCACTAAAACATAATACTGTGTTTAATCGAAATTTGCATTACTTGTACATGCATTAGTTGGTATCCGGTCATTTCGCCCACATGTCAGTTCGCCCACGCCGAAAGGTCATTTCGCCCAAAGTCAGTTCGCCCACTCAGTGGAGTCATTTCGCCCACAAGGTGGAGTCAGTTCGCCCACTCAGAGTTGTAACCTGAGCGGCGTTAGGTTATTATTTAGCGGCGATAGGTTACTATTTAGCGGCGATAGGTTACTATTTAGCGGCGTTAGGTTACTATTTAGCGGCGTTAGGTTACTATTTAGCGGCGATAGGTTACTATCTAGCGGCGTTAGGTTACTATTTAGCGGCGATAGGTTACTATTTAGAGGCGTTAGGTTACTATTTAGCGGCGTTAGGTTACTATTTAGCGGCGATAGGTTACTATCTAGCGGCGTTAAGTTACTATTTAGCGGCGATATGTTACTATTTATTATTTATTATTATTTATTATATTTAGTCCCACGTAGGTATTTTGATATATAGTGAAGATTTGATAATTTTATTACTAAGAGAAATGTCATGGTGTAAGTAGCCTATTTCGATATCAAGTAAAGATGTTATTGTCTTATTTCTAAGAGAAATGTCAATGTTTAACCATAATAAATGTTCATGACTTCACTATTTTTTTCAAGTTTTCACCTTAATATAATCATCAGTCTAAATGAAATTACTTTAGCATTTTAGCATGTGTAATTCTAGTAGTAAAAATACATACGATAATTTAGCCAAAAAAACGATATAAGTGTACGATAAATTGAAGGGAAAAACGATAATTTTGAGGGAAAAGTACGATAATTCCACTAAGGAAATCTGGCAACCCTGAATTGAAATAAACTGATCAGTAACTGTCACCTCGGCCTCGTGGGAGGGTGTATGAGGAGACCCCGCGCTCCCCTTCCCCGACCTTGATTACTTGCTATCAACTAGACTGCTGCCACTCTCTTGTTGAGCTGCGCAATGGGTCCAACCAAGCTGGACATGACGGAGAAAGGCTTGGTTGTTGCTTACATTGGTGAGGGACTGAGCAACCGCGAAACAGGGTGAAAATTAGGAAGATCAGAGACAGCTTCAGTACGTAATGAATGGCCAACAACTTTCTGCAGTAAGTAAAGGAAAGGATCTTGCAATCACTATGTCAAGCAATTTAAAGCCCGGTCAGCATTGTTCAGAGGTAGTTAAAACCACAAACAAATTGGTTGGCTTTATCGGACGAGGCCTTAATAATAAATCGGAAAAAGTAAAATTGAAACTATAATTCGCTGGTTCGACCCCGTCTAGAGTACTGTGTACAGTTTTGGTCTCCCTATTACAGAAAAGACGTAGAAAAGTTAGAACGGGTTCAACGGAGAATAACAAAAATGATTCCTAGGTAGATGAATTTATCGTATGAACAAAGGCTTAAAGAAGTAAATTTATTCAGCCTATCAAAACTAAGAATGCGAGGCGATCTAATAGAAGTGTTTAAAATGTTTAAAGAATTCAGTGATATTAATGCGGAAGATTACTTTACAATTGATCGATCAAATAGAACAAGAAGAAATCACAATTTGAAGATAAGTGGTAAAAGATTCTCGTCGCACGAAGCCAAACACTTCTTCAATTCTTCAATGTTTGGAATTCTCTACCCTGTGATATCGTTGACAGTACAACAGTTATGGCTTTCAAGAATAGATTAGACAAGTATTTTGAATCCAACCAGCAACTAAGATATTACTCATTGTCGTAATAACGTTAAGTTCTTTCGAGTACTGGTGTCCTTGTCCGTTTCTATCGTCCGGTTAGTGGTAGCGGTAATGGTAGTTCTTTCCTCTTTCCTACATAAATTCCATGCAGTTTTTCCATGCTGCATGGTTCTTTTTCCTTTCCTGCCAGCTTTGGCTGGAGGGATGGGGGGGTGGGGAGGAGCCTTCACCTTTGCTGTCCTTCATCTTCCACCTTTGATTAGATAGTTAGTGTAGCTTGTCACAAACAGCCTCGTAAGGACCGTCATGTCATCTGTTGTTTGTTCTTCCCTTGTATTTCTTTGTCGTGTTCCTCCTCCTCCACTCCATGAACCAATAACTCTTCCCTACTTAACACAACCTTTGACCTGTAATTTGTCTCTCGTTTGCTTCGAATAAACCCTCAAGAATGATTTTTTTTCATTCTTTACACACACACACACACACACACACACACACACACACACACACACACACACACACGCACCTTTTCCTTCTCCTACCTCTCCTACCTTGCTATTCTTGTCTCCTTCTCTCATCTTCCTTCTCTTCTCGTAATGTATCTTAATTTGTCGTTGTCTCAGACCCACGTCGCCGCACCGCCAGGACGGGACGGGACCACCAGCCGGCGCCACACACTCGTACGCGCACACACTTGTATAAGGTAAATGAACTTCGTCTCACTGTCGCAACAAATGAAGGCAGATGAAGGTCAGTGACGGTAAATGAAGGTATATGAAGGTAGGCAAATGAAGGTGAATGAAGTTCGTCCTTGTGTTTCAACGGGTCGCTTCATCACACGACATTGGCGAGAGTGACTGTTGAGAGACGGAGGTTGTTATGTTGATTGTAATGTAAGGGTTGTTTACTGTGGAGTGGTGAAGGTTGTTATGGATGTTAACTGCTGAGGGGCGGAGGTTATGTTGATTGCAATGTAAGGGTTGTTAGCTGTGGAGGTTGTTAGTGTTGATTGTTATGTGAGGACTCTTAACTGTTGAGGGGCGGAGGTTGTTATGTTGGTTGTAGTGTAAGGGTTGTTAGCTGTGGAGTGATGGAGATTGTTAGTGTTGATTGTTATGTGAGGGTTGTTAACTGTTGAGGGGCGAAGGTTGTTACGTTGGTTGTAATGTGAGGATTGTTAGCTGTGGAGTGGTGGGTGTTGTTATGTTGGTTGTAATGTAAGGGTTGTTAACTGGAATGGTTGAGGTTGTTATGGTTGGTTGTAATGTAAGGGTTGTTTATTGTGGAGTGGTTGAGTTTGTTATGGTTGGTTGTAATGTAAGGGTTGTTTACTGTGGAGTGGTTGAGGTTGTTATGGTTGGTTGCAATGTAAGGGTTGTTAACTGGTGTAGTTGAGGTTGTTAGTGTTGTTTGTAATGTAAGGGTTGTTAACTGTGGAGTGGTTGAGGTTGTTATGGTTGGTTGCAATGTAAGGGTTGTTAACTGGTGTAGTTGAGGTTGTTAGTGTTGTTTGTAATGTAAGGGTTGTTTACTGAGGAGGGGTGGAGGTTGTTAGTGTTGTTTGTAATGTAAGGGTTGTTAACTGTGGAGTGGTTGAGGTTGTTAGTGTTGTTTGTAATGTAAGGGTTGTTTACTGTGGAGTGGTTGAGGTTGTTATGGTTGGTTGTAATGTAAGGGTTGTTTACTGAGGAGGGGTGGAGGTTGTTAGTGTTGTTTGTAATGTAAGGGTTGTTTACTGTGGAGTGGTTGAGGTTGTTATGGTTGGTTGTAATGTAAGGGTTGTTTACTGTGGAGTGGTTGAGGTTGTTAGTGTTGGTTGTAATGTAAGGGTTGTTTATTGAGGAGTGGTTGAGGTTGTTAGTGTTGGTTGTAATGTAAGGGTTGTTTACTGTGGAGTGGTTGAGGTTGTTAGTGTTGGTTGTAATGTAAGGGTTGTTTACTGAGGAGTGGTTGAGGTTGTTAGTGTTGGTTGTAATGTAAGGGTTGTTTACTGTGGAGTGGTTGAGGTTGTTATGGTTGGTTGTAATGTAAGGGTTGTTAACTGAGGAAGGGTGAAGGTTGTTAGTGTTGTTTGTAATGTAAGGGTTGTTTATTGTGGAGTGGTTGAGGTTGTTAGTGTTTGTAATGTAAGGGTTGTTTACTGTGGAGTGGTTGAGTTTGTTAGTGTTTGTAATGTAAGGGTTGTTTACTGTGGAGTGGTTGAGTTTGTTATGGTTGGTTGTAATGTAAGGGTTGTTTACTGTGGAGTGGTTGAGGTTGTTATGGTTGGTTGTAATGTAAGGGTTGTTAACTGAGGAAGGGTGAAGGTTGTTAGTGTTGGTTGTAATGTAAGGGTTATTTACTGAGGAGTGGTGGAGGTTGTTATGGTTGGTTGTAATGTAAGGGTTGTTTACTATCTGTCTTTATGGCCTCTCACGTATTTCCTCTTCGTTGCTTTTTTGGTCTTTATTGATCGTTGTTTTGGTCTTTTTTGAGGGTCGAAATAAATTAAAACAGGAACGGATGAACAGAATGCCAGATTTATTTTTTGACTTTACTGTCTTTAATAACTCCTTTTAATTTTCCTTTCTCTTACCTCCTTTTAATTCTCTTTATTACCTTTTTCATATAAATGTCCTTTTTATTACTCCTCAGCTCTATTATTTTACTTTCATCGTTTTATTAATTTTACACCTTTTTATTTATATCTATTTTTTTTACCTTGCTATCGAGGCCACATACATTGACAGGGTTGGTTATGAGTTATGTGTTTGTCCCCATGGCTCGACCACCGCGAAAAACGAACAGTCTCTGAAAGAATTACAAAAAAGCAAGATTTTAACACTTACTATGGAAAAGAGTTTTTGGTAAATCGAAGAATAGATTTGGCAAGATTCTGGGCAGAAATCTAAAGATCATGGTTAGCAGGAGTGCGAAGGTCCTGGTACCTTTTGTGAGCGGCATCTCTATCGCTGATAGTACGAGAACAAGCGTGATTGAACCAAAGCTTTTTAGCATGAGGAGTAGAGAAAGTACGTGGAATGTATGCCTCCGTTCAATAGTCAATCACTTCAGTGATGCGCTGGGCACACACACTCTCTCCTGGAAGCAGTAATCGTACCACGGGATATCGGAAAGGTACATCCTCAAGTCGACCCACCGAGCTGAAGCAAAATGCCAGAAGCATCGCCTCTTCGGTGGGTCCAGAGGCTGTACAAGAGAAATAGGACAAGAAACAGAAATAAGGTTGTGATCGGAGGAGCCCAACGGAGAAAACAGCTTAACAGAGTAAGCCGAAGGGTTAGAGGTAAGGAAGAAGTTTAGTATGATGGCCCTGCCTCCAAGACGGTCGGAAATACGTGTAGGATGCTGAACCAACTGCTCTAGATCATTGAGGATAGCAAAGTTGTAGGCTTGTTCACCAGGCTGGTCAGTGGAAGAGGATGAAAGCCAAAGCTGGTGGTGAACATTGGAATTTCCTAAGACTACTAGTTCGCTCTGGGGGCATTTGTGGTCCCCCCCAGATGGGAACTCCGAGACAGTGCTAAGGTTTTGAAAATTTTGAGGAAATGGTGTTGTGTGTTGCATGTATGTAGTGAGGTGTGGTAAGTAAAATAATCTGTCTTTAGAGAGCATGCTGAACTACTGTCTGGTGTTAACGAGACAACAGGGAAACGGACATTGAGGACACGGGAAGGGTCTTTGGTTGACTTGCAGCACCCACCTCGCTTCTCATATATATCTCACCGGGAGTGGCTTGCGTCCGTTCGGTAGGTGTGTGTGTGTGTGGTGTGGTGTGTGGTGGAGCAAGTAGAGAGGTAGATAAATAAACGGAAGGAAGAACGCAGAAAAGAAAGGAAGAAGAAAGATAACCAGGGCAGCATGGAGAGAGGGATGGAGAGAAGAGGGAAAGTCTGGCAAGATGGAGGGGAGGAGGACAGAGGGTGGGAGGTAGGTAGGTATTGGTGGGTGGCTGGGTATGAGGGAAGAAAAAGAGATGAAAAAGGAAGGAGAGGGAAGGAGGTGACAGCTCCTTCCGCTAAGAAAACAAGAGGAGGACAGGATGAGGACAGCTGAAAGGAAGGAGAACTTGTTGAGGTGACAGTTTGGGTTTTGGAAGGACGCGAGGAAGGTGGAAGCGGGACAGGGCATGTTCAGATGATAATTGGACTGTGGAGGAAGGCAGATAGTGATTGCTGGAGACGGAGGAAACACAGGATAGGTGGAGGACAGGATGGCAGATGGAGATGACACAGGACCGGAGGAGGGGACAGTTACAGGACAAATGGACAACAGACATTTGGGTACAGCTGGGGAACAGACATTTGGGGTACGGGAAAAGCAGAGAGGCAACAATTAAACGATAGAAATATATATGTTAACACTGAAGATAGAAGGCAAACAGGGAGAGCTCAGAAAGAAGTAAAAAAATCGAAGTACGCATGAACCCTGGGCAGAGCCTTTGGAACACCACTGTTAATAGGTTTAGGGGAAGAACAGTGACCGTCTACCACAGCAGAGATAGAACGGCCGGAAAGGAAACTGGAGATAAAGGAACAGAGAGAAGGATAGAAAGGTCTAATCTAACTGCATGCCTCCCCCCCTCCCGCGGCCCCGCTGCACGCGACTTTCTACTCAAGCTCGTCCCTATACTGTCCAAATCCCTTATGCAAGAGTTAACCAGCATCTTCACTCTTTCATCCCTCACGCTGGTAAACTCTGGAACAATCTTCCTTTATCCGTATTTCCTCCTGCCTACGACTTGAACTCTTTCAAGAGGAGGGTATCAGGACACCTCTCCTCCCGAAATTGACCTCTCTTTCGGCCACCTCTTTGGATTATTTTGGGGAGCAGCGAGTAGCGGGCTTTTTTTTATTATTGCTTCCTTTTTTTGTGCCCTTGAGCTGTCTCCTTTGTTGTAAAAAAAAAGAACCGATTGGGACATGGAAGGAGAACAGGGGCAGGACGTGAGGAGGAGGACAAGTCAGGGCTCGAGAGCACGTTGAGATGACACTAAATCTAAGCCTGATCAGACTGACACAAGTTCTCTTAAAGGCTTCTCGATCGACTAGCCTCCCCACAAGTTGCAATCCCCTACTTCTGATCACCCTAAGATATAAACAAATTATACTTCTTCTCTTCTCGCGTTTATCCATTGTTTCATCCTTATTTTTGTCCACAGTTTACTATCAATATATTAATTTTATCTCTATCAGGGCAGGATAATGGCTTTAGACCGTCCCGAGACATACAATTATCCCTCTTTCCCTCTTCCTTTCCCTTGTCAACGTAAGTTCAAATGTTGGTGTTTTTATTTTTTCCGTCGGTCGGTTGGGTAAGGCTTGGTCAGGATGGGTCACGTTACGCTAACTTTTAGGTCTAGTTAGGTTTAGGAAGCTGCCATAACAATTTCCTCCTCCTCCTCCATTTCCTCCTCCTCCTCTTCCTTCTCCTCCTCCTCGCTGTCATAACTTTAATCAAACCTCTTCCTCCCTTCCTTTCCTAAGACTCGAATTTTCTGCTTCAGACAATACCACCATCATCACCAACAACACCACCAGCAACGACAACAACACTCTCACCACCACCACCACTACAATCAATAATACCAATGCCACCACTATCACCGATGACTCCGTGGTCTAGTGGTCAGCGTGCCTGGCTACGAATCCGCGGGCCGTGGATCGAATCCCAGGTCGGGCAGTCGGCGTGCAGCTCACCTAGCTGTTCACCTTCCTTTTCGGGCTGGGTGATAAATGGGAACCTGGGGAAAACGGGTAGATAAACTGAGGCAAATCCGGAGCTCACATTGGCCCGTGTCCCGTGCCTATAGCGCCGGTAGGCTTTCTTCAGGGGCCTGGTGGTCTGCCCAAGCCCGTCATGGCGCAGGCAGTTTTTATAGTGGCAGCATGTGGATCGTGGGTTAGGGTGGAGCGTTTTTGAACATTTTTTGCGGGTTATCTTCCGCCAAACAGCGATGATTTGCTGCATGGGGGCATCTTCGAGAGGACCGTCAGGTGTATGGACGGAGAGTGAGTGAAGCAACGCACCCCGGGTATATGCTCCCCATTTAGTAGTTAGTTAGTGTTCTTAGGTGACTGACTGTGTGTGTGTGTGTGTGTATGTGTGTGTGTGTGACTAAAATTCCTCTTCGCCCCTCTGTCTCGCGAATTCTCTAAATAACGTATGCCCGTCATTGCCTCGAATTGCAATTACGTCACCTCGCCATCAGTCTAAGCGTCGACAAATCGGATTCAGAGGGGAAGGTAATGAAGAATGTAACAGTGCCATTAATAAACCACCCAGTAACGTCTCTCTCTCTCTCTCTCTCTCTCTCTCTCTCTCTTTTCAATATGGGATTACCTATTTGTACCCTTCGCTTCTCTTCTGTTTCAAGGGTTGATAAACTACGGGAGGGCTGGAACGGCTGAGGGGGGGGGTTGGGGGGGGGCGCTTACAGGGGCTGCGGGGCTGGTGATGGCATGGGGGTTGCCGACTTTGATACATTACAGAGACAGGCTACATTCGACGTATTTTTTAGTTAGTATGTATGGCATGAGAAAGGCAGCCTAACAAATCGCAAGGTGAAAATGAAGATAAGACTGGGAGTATGATGAAGGGAGATATATAGATAAGATAACGATAAGATAAAAACAGTCAAACAAAACGCAAAAAATAAGATTAACAAAAGGCATAGAATAAGGTAAAGATAAAGATACGATAGAGATAGGAAGACAGTCTACTAAAGGGCAAAAAATAAGATTAAGAAAAGGCATAAAATAAGGAAAAGGTAAAGATACGATAGAGATAGGAAGACAGTCTACTAAAGGGCAAAAAATAAGATTAATATAAGGCATAAAATAAGGTAAAAATAAAGATACGATAGAGATAGGAAGACAGTCTACTAAAGGGCAAAAAATAAGATTAATATAAGGCATAAAATAAGGTAAAAATAAAGATACGATAGAGATAGGAAGACAGTCTACTAAAGGGCAAAGAAAAGATTGAAATAAGATGAAGAATAAGATAAGGGGGAAATAAAGATAAGATAAGGCTATGACCATTACAATCAAACCAAAAAAGGGAAGTTCAACACCACGCAATATGGTTTAGGTTTGATTATCTTGGGGCGGAAATTGGAGTCCATTAAACGCTTTTGTTAGCAGGATGAAAATAGTGTGTGCAGTTAGGGCTGGAGCGGGGCTGGGCGATAGGAAAGGGGTAGGCGGTGGCTGAGTGGTAGCGTGCTGGGCCCACATTCACCGCGTGATGGACGACACGGGTTCGAATCCCCACGCTACCACCGGGGATTTTTCAGTCACCGCCGAGTGGCTTAAAACTACCCACATGCTGTCCTGAAGACCACCCATCAACCCGGACTCTAGAGGAAACTGTCCAAGTGAATCAAGAAGGAGTTCCGGGGGGCAGCATGAGCCAAGAGAAGATGGCGCCACAATAAACACTTGCCTGCGCCATGACGGGCTGGGGCTAACTACCATCCAGACCTCTCAAAAGACCCTACCGGCGCTATAGGTGTTCACGTAAAAAAAAAAAAGAGATTGAGAAGTGACTTGAATGATGTCAGTCTCCTTAAATATAACACACACACACACACACACACACACACACGTAACACATTCCTACAACGTAAGACAAATACTAAAGGAACGCATCACAACTAACTCCCAACACACATCACAAACAACCGTGACTGAGCGGACAGCGTGCCGGCGCGGCGTCCAGGAGGGGGCAAGTCTTCGCTGATTATAGTCAATCATTACTGAGTGGCCTAAAAATTCCCACATGTTGTTCTGCAGACCACCTATCAACCCGAGCTATAAATTATATATAAAAGAGAGGAACAAAGATGAGCTCCGGGGGACAGCATGAGCCAAGCAATATGGCGCCTCTAAACCCTGGTAAGGTATCATAAGATTTTTTTGCGGTATTGGTATCATGAGTCATAATCGTGACAAACATTTAAAGGGCTATATCTCTGGAACTATACAACCTAGAGGAGTCTAGTTTCTTGCATCCTACACTTCAAACATTATTTTATAAGGTATTAGGAGAAAATTTTATTTGAACACTGATCAAACATAAGTCGCCTGCAAAAACTTATAAACACATGCCCGCGCCAAAACGGGGTAGGACAAAGTATCACGTCCCACTAAGGAACCCTATCGACCCCATTGTTGAAACGTAAATATAATACCCGCAGAACAATACTGTCTTGTTTCCTTCGTTATCATATTGTTTTATAGTTTTTTCCCCTGTGTACGCAATCTTTTTTACACTAGTTTTCGTCTCCCGACACCCACTACTCTCTCAGCCGCTCCCGTTGGTCATTTTCATCGCAAGCTCTCCGGAATGAATGGTTAGGCTTCATCGTTTTTCATTCCCTTTGCCTCGCCAGCTCATTTGTCATTTTATATTGCCGGGAAGTTGCTGCCGCCGCCGCCACGTCCGCCCTAGTGTGTGTGTGTGTGTGTGTGTGTGTGTGTGTGACCTTCCGTGACCTCGTACGAGACTCCAAGAACTGACTCACGTATCTGTTTTTTTACAGTAAAGGAATTAGCTCAAGGGCAAAAATATATAATTAAATCAAGAGGAGGGTATCAGGACACCTCTTCTCACGTAATTGACCTCTCTCTCGGGCACCTCTTCTCACGTAATTGACCTCTCTCTCGGGCACCTCTTCTCACGTAATTGACCTCTCTCTCGGCCACCTCTTCTCACGTAATTGACCTCTCTCTCGGGCACCTCTTCTCACGTAATTGACCTCTCTCTCGGCCACCTCTTCTCACGTAATTGACCTCTCTCTCGGCCACCTCTTCGGATTCTTTACAGGAGCAGCGAGTAGCGGGCTTTTTTTTATTATTGTTTCCTTTTTTTGTGCCCTTGTGTTGTCTCCTTTGCTGTAAAAAAAATAAAAATAAAACAAAAGTTCGCTAATCACTGTTCCTATAAAAAAGTAGAGTTCCTTGGCGCTGTCTGTGGTCACGTGTACTTTAACCTGTAGTAAGTTTCCTCGTTATTCACAGTGCATTGCCCTTCCCCTTGTGGTAGTCTTTGTTTCTATACTTTACACATCATTTTCATTCTCTATGTATTCTATTGATATGTATTTCTGCGCCAATTCTTTATACTATCAACGAATTATCAATGTTCTCCTGTACTTTAACCTTTTGTGAGATTCCTCGTTTTTCAAAGTGCTTTACTCTTTCCCTTGTGGTAGTCTTTGTTTCTATACTTTATACATCATTTCCGTTCTCCATGTATTCTATTGATATGTATTTTTCCGTCAATTCTTTATACTGTCAACAAATTATCAATGTTCTCCTGTACTTTAACCTTTTGTGTGATTCCTCGTCTCTCACAATGATTTTACTCTATCCTTTGGTGGTAGTCTATATGTATCAACTCTCTACTTATCATCTCTTCTCTATATGCACTTATTTTTATGCATATCCTATACTGCACCAATTCTCTTTATCATCAACTCAATACTATATTCACTGTATATAATCCTCTGTCCTTTGCTGTCCCTCTGCTGCCTCTCCTATCATTCATCTATTTTTACATTAATTTATCTGCATGTATTTTCTGTAAGTTTGGGCGTCTAATGATCTCCCTGCAAGTTCCTTTGTCTCCACTTTACTTCGTTTCCATTCGTTCAGTCGTTGTGTGAGAGTTTATGTGTTTGACAAAATAGTTAATGTTGCCGTTTCTGACACATGTATATTTTAGGTGTTATGCATTAATTCACATCGCCCTTCAGATACCGTTTTCCTACGAGTCACTTCTCTTAGCTGGTGTCACTCACAGCCTCTGTAAATGTTCATGTCAAAGAGCGGAAGTTAGTTAAAGTTTTACCATGGCGTTTCATGTCATTTGCATTTTAGGCTAATGAAAGTGCCTCTAAGATTACATAAAAACTAGGCTTTGTGTTGTATTAACATAATTACACAGCCTTGATGCGAGGTAAGAGGACTCTAGCCTCCAGCACACACCACCTTCTCTTCCCAAGTCGTGCGTTGCTCGGCTTCTCTGAACCGAGTCGAGTTGCATGTATCTGCAGGTTCCTCAGACTGCAGAACCAGCATTATTATCTTTTTTTTTACGTCGTGGCCTATTGCGCCGGTAGGCATCTTCCCGGTGGATCCTGATGGTCGGCCCAAGGCTTCCTCTCGGTGGGGCCTGATGGTCGGCCCAGCCCGTTCTATCGCAGGGCAGTGTTTATAGTGGCGCCATCTTGCATTCGCTCATGCTGCCCTCCCGGAGCTCATCTTTAATCCTAGAATCTAGAGTCCGGGTTGATAGGTGGTCTTCTGGACAGCATGTGGGTAGTTTTAAGCCACTCGGCGGCGGCTGAAAAATCCCAGCTTGGTGACACCGGTCGGGGATTGAACTCGCATCGTCCTGAACGCGGCGTCGTCACGCTATCCATTCAGCCACCGCCTCCCCTAATTATGTCATCAAGTGCTTAGAGTCATGGTTTTAAGACCCAGACCAGCTTTACTGCATCACACGATTTTTTTAATTTTTTTTTTTATTTATTTATTTTTTTTTTTTACGTCGCGGCCTATTGCGCCGGTAGGCTTCTTCCCGGTGGATCCTGATGGTCGGTCCATACACGGACATACCATACAAAGTGTCGCTACCTATCACTACCATACACACTCTTATTCTCAGTGGGGTTTTCTCTCCATGAATTTTCTGTGAGTCCCGGTGTCTAATATTTCCCTGCAGAAACCTTTGTCTCCAGTTTGATGTCATCCTCTCTCTACTTCCCTCCTACATCCTTCCAGTCTGCTCTTTATTCATTTGCACGGTCTGTCGCGTTGGGCATTTCTGCTCCTCTTCTTTCCCTTTTGTGCGCAATGAATTAATACCATGCAGCTACCAGTGCCTAGTTAGCTATACCTCTGCCGTGCTGGATATAAAGAGGAGGGGGAAACGAAATGAAGGAGGAAGAGTTGAAGAAGGAGGAGGAGGATATGACCGGGGTGAATGTTTCTGTGTGTGTGTGTGAGAGAGAGCGAGAGCGAGAGCGAGAGCTAGAGAGAGAGAGAGAGAGAGAGAGAGAGAGAGAGAGAGAGTAATCATAGACAAGACACGGGGAAATCACATTCATTAAATCTGACACACACATAAAAAACTTAACTTTTAATTTTCATTGATTGCTTCAACTTAACTCTTTTACCGTTACCTCATTTACCGTACGGGTGGCTGATGATGTTTTGCTTCCCCTTCCCTTAACTATTATTTTCTCAGGAAGAGTATAATGAGCGTGGTCACAAACGCCATCTTTGTTAACTTGGCACCAAACGTTTCGACATCAGTGGTCTAAAAACGAACAAATTTCAGCAACGTGAATAACAATATAAAAATAAACTTTAAAATACCCTATGATCACAGTAACTGAGCAATTGGGTCAGGGGGACATTGGGGGAATAGTGATTTGTGAAGTATGATTAACGGCAATGTTTAGAAATATAAAAAAAAACTGAGCATATTAAGCAACATTTACGGAAACAACATACATGTATTATTTAGTGAGGGACTAAGTGTTGTATTTTAAAACATTTCGTCGCCCAAGTTCACATATTTGACATGGCTTTCGTAGGAGCTGTAGGCCTTTCCAGGGGTAGTTTTATGACCCTGGTGGTAGTTTGACCCTTCTTCTGTGCCATGAACCTTAAAAAACACTCATGAAAACCCGATTGATCCCCTCTTTGACCTTTAGAAATAGTTGATGTGAGAAGCGATGGTGTCTTAAAATACATCCCTAAGTGATTTTATATATAAGGATTCCGGTATGCGGATATTATTTCCTCCCTCTGTGATTTCTTCTTCACTTTCCGTCCGTTTCTTTTTTTTCCCTGTCCATTTTCCTTCTGTGTATTTTACTTTTCTCTAAATTCAGAGTTTCGTACTTCTTTTCCTTTTTTTTTTTTACGTATACGCCTATAGCGCCGGTAGGCTTGCTTGCGGGGCCTGGATGGTAGTCGGCCCCAGCCCGTTATGGCGCAGGCAAGTGTTTATAGTGGCGCCATCTTCTCTTGGCTCATGCTGCCCCCCGGAACTCCTTCTTGATTCACTTGGACTGCTTTCTCTAGAGTCCGGGTTGATGGGTGGTCTTCAGGACAGCATGTGGGTAGTTTTAAGCCACTCGGCGGTGACTGGTTGCTATTCAGGATGGACACGAAGCTTCCCTGAAAAACTGGTTGAGATATCCGCAAAATTGTGCACAGGAGACTGCTCACGAACAAACAAACAAACAAATAATTAAACATATTGGCCGGACCGAAAATATAACCTCGTATTACTGTTTCATTTTCTTTCACTATATCCTGCCATGTATTTTTATCTTTTATTTTATTCCGTCTTTATTTTTTTTTCCTTGCTGGTATTACTGTTTCATTTTCTTTCACTATATCCTGCCATGTATTTTTATCTTTTATTTTATTCCGTCTTTATTTTTTTTTTCTTGGTGGTATTACTGTTCCATTTTCTTTCACTATATCCTGCCATGTATTTTTATCTTTTATTTTATTCCGTCTTTGGTTTTTTTTCCTTGCTGGTATTACTGTTCCATTTTCTTTCACTATATCCTGCCATGTATTTTTATCTTTTATTTTATTCCGTCTTTATTCTTTTTCCTTGCTGGTATTACTGTTCCATTTTCCTTCGCTATATCCTGCCATGTAGTTTTATCTTTTATTTTATTCCGGCTTTATTTATTTTTCCTTGCTGGTATTACTGTTTCATTTTCACTATATCCTGCCATGTATTTTTATCTTTTATTTTATTCCGTCTTTATTTTTTTTCCTTGGTGGTATTACTGTTCCATCTTCTTTCACAATGTCTCCTCTGGTTTATCTCGCCTTCCCTCCTTTATTTTCCCTTTATCTAACCATTTCTTTTCTTCTCTTATTCCTTTTTATATTGTTTATCTTTCTTTCCCTTTCCTTACCTTTTCTTTCGTTTACTGGGTTTTTTTTTATGATCCTTCACCGTATTTTTTTTCCTTTTCCTTTCTTTCTCCAATTCCTTTATTCATTCATTCTTTTTTTCTTACTTTTTTTCTCTATATATTTTTTTTTCATTCCTTCTCTTTATTGTTTTCTTTCTTCCACAATGTTTCCTTATTCCTTTGCCGTGTTTTTTTTTTTTTTTTTTTTGCTCCTTTTTACTTATTTTCCATTTCCTTTTTTCTTTCCCTTTTCTTTATTTTGTGTTTACTTTATTTTGTCTTTTACTTTATTTTGTCTTTACTTTATTTTGTCTTTTACTTTATTTTTTCTTTTATTTATTTTGTTTTTACTTTATTTTGTCTTTACTTTATTTTTGTCTTTATTTTGTCTTTACTTTATTTTTGTCTTTATTTTGTCTTTTACTTTATTTTGCCTTTACTTTATTTTGTCTTTTACTTTATTTTGTCTTTACTTTATTTTGTTTTTACTTTATTTTGTCTTTACTTTATTTTTGTCTTTATTTTGTCTTTTACTTTATTTTGTCTTTACTTTATTTTGTCTTTTACTTTATTTTGTCTTTACTTTATTTTGTCTTTACTTTATTTTGTCTTTACTTTATTTTGTCTTTTACTTTATTTTGTCTTTACTTTATTTTGTCTTTACTTTATTTTGTCTTTTACTTTATTTTGTCTTTACTTTATTTTGTCTTTACTTTATTTTGTCTTTACTTTTTGTCTTTACTTTATTTTGTCTACTTTTCTTGTCTTTACTTTTTTTGTCTTTATTTTGTCTTTACTTTATTTTGTCTTTACTTTATTTTGTCTTTACTTTATTTTGTCTTTACTTTATTTTGTCTTTACTTTATTTTGTCTTTACTTTATTTTGTCTTTACTTTATTTTGTCTTTACTTTATTTTGTCTTTATTTTGTCTTTACTTTATTTTGTCTTTATTTTGTCTTTACTTTATTTTGTCTTTACTTTATTTTTGTCTTTACGTTATTTTGTCTTTACTTTATTTTGTCTTTACTTTATTTTGTCTTTACTTTATTTGATCTTTATTTTGTCTTTACTTTATTTTGTCTTTACTTTATTCTGTCTTTATTTTGTCTTTATTTTGTCTTTACTTTATTTTGTCTTTACCTTATTTTTGTCTTAACGTTATTTTGTCTTTACTTTATTTTGTCTTTACTTTATTTTGTCTTTACTTTATTTTTGTCTCTACGTTATTTTGTCTTTACTTTATTTTGTCTTTACTTTATTTTTGTCTTTGCGTTATTTTGTCTTTACTTTATTTTGTCTTTACTTTATTTTGTCTTTACTTTATTTTGTCTTTACTTTATTTTGTCTTTACTTTATTTTGTCTTTACTTTATTTTGTCTTTACTTTATTTTGTCTTTTACTTTATTTTGTCTTTACTTTATTTTGTCTTTACTTTATTTTGTCTTTACTTTATTTTGTCTTTATTTTGTCTTTTACTTTCTTTTGTCTTTAATTTATTTTGTCTTTTACTTTATTTTTTCTTTTATTTATTTTGTCTTTACTTTATTTTGTCTTTACTTTATTTTGTCTTTATTTTGTCTTTACTTTATTTTGTCTTTACTTTATTTTGTCTTTAGTTTATTTTGTCTATTTTCTCTTTACTTTATTTTGTCTTTACTTTATTTTGTCTTTACTTTATTTTGTCTTTTATTTTATTTTGTCTTTATTTTGTCTTTACTTTATTTTGTCTTTTATTTTATTTTGTCTTTACTTTATTTTGTCTTTTATTTTATTTTGTCTTTACTTTATTTTGTATTTACGTTATTTTGTCTGTAATTTATTTTTTCTTTACATTATTTTGTCTTTAATTTTTTTTTTACTTTATTTTTTATTTACTTTATTTTGTCTTTTATTTTATTTTGTCTTTACATTATTTTGTCTTTTATTTTATTTTGTCTTTATTTTGTCTTTACTTTATTTTGTCTTTTATTTTATTTTGTCTTTACTTTATTTTGTCTTTTATTTTATTTTGTCTTTACTTTATTTTGTCTTTTATTTTATTTTGTCTTTACTTTATTTTGTCTTTTATTTTATTTTCTCTTTACTTTATTTTGTCTTTACATTATTTTGTCTTTTATTTTATTTTGTCTTTATTTTGTCTTTACTTTATTTTGTCTTTTATTTTATTTTGTCTTTATTTTGTCTTTTATTTTATTTTGTCTTTACTTTATTTTGTCTTTTATTTTATTTTGTCTTTATTTTGTCTTTTATTTTATTTTGTCTTTACTTTATTTTGTCTTTTATTTTATTTTGTCTTTATTTTGTCTTTACTTTATTTTCTTTACTTTATTTTGTCTTTACTTTATTTTGTCTTTACTTTTAATTTCCCTTTTTTCTTTCCCTCTTCTTTATTTTCTCTCTTTACTTTCCTCTTTCCTTTTTTTTCTTACTAGTTTCTTTTCCTTTCCCATTTTCTTTGTGTGATTTTTGTTGCATGTCCTCTTTCATGTTTTTCTCTTTTTCTTTTTTATTTATTTATTTTTTATTCTATTTTCATAATTTTTCCCTTTTTTTCCCTATTTATTTCCTATTGTTTGTTTTTCTCCTTTCATCTTCCTTTTCTTTTACTTTTGTTTTCTTCTTTTCCTGTTCCTTCTGTGTATTTTTTTGTCAACTTTTTTTTCCTTTCCAAACTTATTACATTTATATATTTTTTCCTCTGTCTCGTCTTTTTCTTATTTCCCTTACTAGTTGTTTTTCTTTTCTTATCTCCTTTGTGTAGTTTATTTTCCTTTCCTTTCCGTTATTTTCTTCTTTTATTCTATTTCCTTAATCTTTTTTTTTTGCGTCTTCAGTATTTTTTTTCCCCTTTCTTCGTTCTTTTCAAATCCCCTTTGTTTTTCTTTCCTTTCCAGTTTGATTCTTTTTCTTTTCCTTACTATATTTTTCTTTCAGTTTTTGCATTGTTTCCTTTCCTATTATTTTCCTTAACTATTTCGATTATTCTATTCCCTTAATTTTTTTCCTTTTTCCTTTTCCTTCCTTTTTCCTTCTTTTTCATGACTTTTCCCTCGTTATTTTCATTGTATTTTTATTTTATTTCCTATCCTAGTTTGTTATTTTTGTTTCCTTTCCTTAACTTTTTTCTTTTTCTTTTTAGTTTATGCGTCTCCGCGGTGGAGTGGTTAGCGTCCCCAACTACGAATTTGCGGGCTTTGGTTCGAATCCAGGCCTGCTCAGTGGTGTGCAGCCCACTCAGATGATTCCTAGGTCGATATTATAAGACTCTTTCGCTTCTGACATCAACTATTTCTAAAGGTCAAAGAGGAGGTCAGTCGGCTTCTAATGGGTGTTTCTATAGGCTCACGGTACGGAGGAAGGGTCAAACTACCACCAGGGTCATAAAACTACTACTAGAAAATCCCGCAACTCCCACGAAAGCCTTGTCAAATACGTGTTCTTGGGCGGCGAAATGACATAATACGACCGCTATAATCTTCTATATATACCGTTTTCCGTTACTTTTTTTTTCATCCCTCCTTTCTACTGCCCTACATTTATCCTATCTTCTCTCCTTCTCCTCTTTCCTTAATCTCTCTACCTCTTCCTCTTTCTTCATCACCGAGGCCCAGATATTACGTTTCTCTTCTGTCTCACAACCTCCCTTTCGGTACGGTCGATAAACGGGTACTTGGGGAGACCTGGGGATGGTAAACTGTGATATCCCAGATGTTACACTGACGGTGCGTTGGGTTAATGGGGTCTCTCCCACCACAGGTTGTAAGGGCCAACGGAACGGAGATGAACACAGCCGCCGCGCGCAGCTGTCTTTAATGCATATGCTCCCAACTTTATCTTTTACCCACCTTCTTTCTTTTCCTATTCCCTTGGGGGCTTCGTGGTGCAGTGGTTAGCACACTCGACTCACAACCGAGAGAGCCCGGGTTCTGATTCCCAGGCGGAGTGGAAAAATTTGGGCGGCTTTTCCGATACCCTACGCCCCTGTCCACCCAGCAGTGAATGGGTACCAGGTATTAATCGGGGGTTGTGTCCCGTCTCCTGGGTTCTGTTCCCTTCTCCTATAATTCCTTCCCCTTCTGTCTCTCTCCGGCGTATGACCACAGATGTTGCGCCGACTAAACGAAACTTTCCAACTTTTCCTATTCCCTTTTACCTCTTCCCTTTCTCGTACTGTTTTCTTATTTTTTCTCTACCAAATTTCTCTTCTTTTTCTCCATTTTTGTTTTCAGTTTTTACAATTTGCCATTCCCTTCATGTATTTTTTTCCAATCCTTTCTTCTTTTATATTTTTCTTTCCTACATTTTTTTCTGTTACCCTTAATGTATTTTTTTCTTTCGTCTCCTCGTTTTCATTTTTTTTTCTCTCCCTTACTATTTTTTTCTTATTCCTTAACTCACGCACACACGCCAGGGCCAGCAGGCAGCGCCCCACATCCCGGCGGTCGATGCTCTGCAAGGGATTGGACATGTTCTTATAAATTATTAAAATCTTCAGTTATTTCGCATTTTATCTATATATTCACGTTTTACTTTCACGTTCAGAAGACCGCTCTGTTTAAGATAATGGTGTATATAAGTTATGATTCAAAGGGAGTCTACTCAATGTGCATTCTAAAATATACTTCGACCCTTTCTTTGTTGTTGCTTTTTCCGCTTTCTCCTTTTCATCACATTTTCCTCTTCGTCGATAAATGTTAGCTTTCCTTCAACACGCCTCAACCCTTCCCCTGTCTCTTAATCTCCTTCCCTGCTGTCATTGCCCTTCACATCTATCCTCAACTCTTGTTCCTGTTCTCTTCTACCTTTTCCGTTACTCTTTTGTTTTCCCTCCTTCCTACTGTCCTACATTTATCCTATCTTCTCTCCTTCTCCTCTTTCCTTAATCTCTCTACCTCTTCCTCTTCCTTCATCACCGAGGATCAGATATTACTTTCCCCTTCCATCTCACAACCTTTCCCCTTTCTACTCACTTCCACCCTTTCCTCCTCCTGTTCTAAGTCTCGTCCCATGTTCCCGCCTGTCGCCAAGTGGTGTTTGTGTGTTTAGGGTGGTGGCGTTGGTGGTGGTTGGGGAAGTAGCGTGGTGAGGGGGATGGTAATGGTGGTGGTGTCCTCCTCTCTACCTGGCGAGTGCTAAGTCTTGTAATCTCCACAACAAGGCTTACCTGTGATGGCTTCCTGTTGTCCTCCAATTGTGGAGTTAGTGATCTGTCTGGGTACTGTACTGCAATTGTGTGTGTGTGTGTGTGTGTGTGTGGGTGGGTGTGTGTGTGAGACTAACGAGTATCTGAGTGGCTAGAGGAAGAGACAATGAAAGTTGAAAACAGTTCAATAAAAAGGACAAAACGGTCGTTCCAGTCTTCTCTTCGCCTTGAGTTTTCCCGTGTCAGGAGGCCGCCACTGTTGTGGGTACAAAACATCTATCAGTAATGACAAATGTCGATAGTAAGTGGAGGAAGGAGTAGGGAGAGGAGACTGGTTCACAACAGTTAGTTAGTGGTTAGCGTGCCGGCCAGCATTCGCGGCGTTGTGGATGATGCGGGTTCGAATCCGCCGCTACCACCTGGGATTTTTCAGTCACCGCCTTAAGGGATAGCCTACCTGCGCTATAGGCCACATGTAAAAAAAAGAAAGAAAAAAAGAAAAAAAATGCCTTGGATGATACGAGACGAGATCACTGGCCATTCGGACCCCCACTGTGACTCGAGGATACACTCACTCTGTCTGAGCCTGGCGACGATGTGATGGTTGCGTCCATGTAACGAGGCACCTCGCCGAGAGCTCAACCCTGTGTGTGAAGGTTCCAGCACTACCCAGAGATCGACTATAATGAGCTTACTCTAATCGGGAGGGTACACACACTCCAAAAACTATCGTTACACATTCAGCACGATACAAACTGACACCAAGGACGAAGCCATTGAGAACAGGCTACTCATGTTGGTATCACTGCGTGTGTTGGGCGTGGGTTCACTTGCCTGAACCAAGTGAGCGGGACTCGTAAAATTTAATGAAGCAGTAGAATTAGAGTTGGCACAGTAACGCTTCATGAAACACACAGGTGGAGTCTTAGTCGAAATTAATAGATCTGTGTTCTATGTAGCTATAATACTGTAGTGTTTGGGGTGATGAAATTATGTTTTAACACCTCACACACAAGTGAAAAGTTAAAATCTCGTCCATTTAGGGGACAATATGATAAACACCTTGCAGAGATGAGTCACTCAGGATTCGGATATCAGAGTGAATCCCACTGACTGATCGCCACATACGGCTCCACTGAGCCTAGGAGGTTACGTAAAATTTAGTTAACCCTTATGATAGATACATAGTGGATTATAAACTTGACTTATCACCCAAATGGTGAGATAACGTTGGCATTGGTTTCACTAGTGTAGCATGCACTACTCGAGGCACGGTATTCGCTTGTCTCGAAACCGTCTTGGAATGCACCCAATAAGATTAATTCTCTACTAATTCTCGGCGAGTCATTATACCAACAGACAAATTAACTCCTGCATGCAAGCTATTTAATAAATTACTCTTCTCCAGAGACGGCTAAACCGGCAACTCAAAACGCCGGCGCCAAATTCCTTACTCGTCAACTTAAAAGCGCGCAAAGTTCCTACTTTTTATTAGGCAATGAGGCAGCACAAGAGAGAAGGGTAGACAAGGAGTAGATTAAAACAACCTATATATAGAAGTCCATGCAATTCTGTTTAAACTTTATCTTTCTTACCAGCGATGCTTTTACCGTTGCAATTTGAAGCTGTGTTTCTTGCATATGCCCACAACTTGTTCATGAACGAAAAGACACGTTCAGGGGAAGCATTAGTTCCAGGATGCCACATTATGAACTGAACTATATCTGACATGCGTTGATGGCTGTGTTTGTCTTTGAGATGGGAGAATACTTCTACCCACCGCTGTTACGTATATCACATGAGCAGTATTGTTTAATAATTTGTGAATATAAAGCTTAAACAAGTGGCACTCAAACCACTCCGTTAATATTACGGTGATATCTGGCATCTCAGTGTCTCCCTTCATCTCTATCCCTCCCTTACGGGGTCCTGTCCTGCTCCCCCCATCAGAGCTGAGAGGTGGTGGGAGTGATCGCGCTCCTACCAACCCTGCCGAGATTACCGGGTTGCTCAGTGTGAAATTCGTCGGACCCCACTGTGACGATAGTTTTTAGAGTGTGTGTACTTGCTGGCGGAGACGAGCCCAGTTTGTGATCAGGCCGTGGTGAATTACACACACACACACACACACACACACACACACACACACACACACACACACACACACACACACATTCGGAAAGAAAATATCGTGGTGATGAGAAAAAATAAGTGATGGAGGGAGGAAGGATAGAAGCGAGTAGGTAGGGAGAGGGGAGGCAGAGAAGAACCATGGAAGGAAGACATTTCGAGGTAAAAGAAAAGGAAGGAATAGGAAGAGGAAGAGGAAGAGGAGGAGGAGAAGCAGAAGGAAAAGGAAAGAAGAGAATATGAGTTTGCAAGAGGAGGATAAAAATGAGAAATTAAAATACGATACCTTTTTATGTACAATTTTCAAGACTTTAGTCAATGGAAGAGAAATCACATTAGTAAGGAATAAAGTCTCTCTCTCTCTCTCTCTCTCTCTCTCTCTCTCTCTCTCTCTCTCTCTCTCTCTCTCTCTCTCTCTCTCTCTCTCTCTCTCTCTCTCTCTCTCTCTCTCTCTCTCTCTCTCTCTCTCTCTCTCTCTCTCTCTCTCTCTCTCGTACTTATCAGCAAATACAAAAGAGTTAATTAAAAGTCAATCAAACATACGTTAACATGCAAGAAAATGCTTTAACGTGTTTTATTTTTCTTATTTTCTTCATTTCGTGACAAAAGTGGAGCTCAGTTTAATTTTTCCGTTTACTTTTCATTTTGTTACCTGCATCAAAGCTTCTCTGAGATTTGCTTCGATTTTTTTTTCTTTTTTGATATTTTTTTACGGCATCAGAAAAAAAACCTCAAGGGCAGTAAAAAAAACGACAGAGAATGAAAAACCTCGTTAATCGCTGCTCCAATTTATTTTTTTATTTCATATATTTTCATTTTTCATTATGTTTCTGTTGTTCTTCTTTGTCCATTCATCCCGTCTTTCATTTTGCTTTACATTCTCCTTTTTAAACAGTTCTTTCATTCTTCTTTTTTATTCTATATATTCTAGATATTCATCTATATATTCTATATCTGTTAAGTGTTAAATATCATGCTTAGTAACATGCCATTAATTTACTTTACACACACACACACACACACACACACACACACACACACACACACACACACACACACACACGCAGGCACGCACGCACGCAAGTAACGGGCTTAAACTGGATAAATTTAGATTCAACAGGGACATAGGCAAAAATTGGTTTACTAACAGGGTGGTGGATGAGTGGAATAGGCTTAGCAGTCATGTGGTGAGTGCCAATACAATTGTCACATTCAAAAATAGACTAGATAAATTCATGGACAGCGATATTAGGTGGGGTTAGATACACGGGAGCTTAGGGTCAAAGGAGCTGCCTCGTACAGGCCTACCGGCCTCTTGTAGACTCCTGCGTTCTTATGTTCTTATGTTCTTATGCATGCACGGACGCACGCAAGCACACACACACACACACACACACACACACACACACACACACACACACACACACACACACACACGCGCGCACGCACACACACAGGGTTCTGTCCTATCTCTCACAGTCTGTTGTTCATTGATGATCTTCTTTCCAAAACGAACTGTACTATCCATTCTTACGGCGATGACTCTACTCTGCATTACTCAACTTTTTTTTAAAGAAGACCCACCCAACTGGAGCTAAACGATTCCAGGCTGGAGGCGGCAGAACGCTTAGCCTCAGATCTTACTATTATTTTCGATTGGGGCAAGAAGAACTTGGTGTCCTTCCACCAAAACGCCTCAAAAACACAGTTTCTCCACCTATCCACTCGACACAGTCCTCCAAACAACTATCCCCTATTCTTTGACAACACCCAGCTATCACCTTCCTAAACACTAAACATCCTCGGTCTATCCTTAACTCAAAATCTCAACTGAAAACTTCATATCTCATCTCTTACTAAATCAGCTTCCTCAAGGCTGGGCGTTCTGTACCGTCTCCGCCAGTTCTTCTCCCCCGCACAGTTGCTGTCCATTTACAGGGGCCTTGTCCGCCCTCGTATGGAGTATGCATCTCACGTGTGGGGGGGCTCCACCCACACAGCTCTCTTGGACAGAGTGGAGTCTAAGGCTCTTCGTCTCATCAGCTCTCCTCCTCTTATTGACAGTCTTCTACCTCTTAAATTTCGCCGCCATGTTGCCTCTTTTTCTATCTTCTATCGCTATTTTCACGCTGACTGCTCTTCTGAACTTGCTAGCTGCATGCCTCCCCCCCTCCCGCGGCCTCGCCACACACGACTTTCTACTCAAGCTCATCCCTTTACTGTCCAAGTCCCTTACGCAAGAGTTAACCAGCATCTTCACTCTTTCATCCCTCACGCTGGTAAACTCTGGAACAATCTTCCTTCATCTGTATTTTCTCCTGCTTATGACTTGAACTCTTTCAAGAGGAGGGTATCAGGACACCTCTCCTCCCGAAATTGACCTCTCTTTCGGCCACTCCTCTAACTCTTTATAGGAGCAGTGAGTAGCGGGCTTTTTTTTCACATTTGTTACCTTTTTTTTATGCCCTTGAACTGACTCCCCTGCTGTAAACACACACACACACACACACACACACACACACACACACACACACACACACACACACACACACACACACACACACACACACACACAGAATATCTTGTTCCTTTTTCCTTCCTGAAAATTCATATAAAAATGAACACACTTCCTTTCGTTATTTTCTGCTGGAATACATTTCCTTCCCCGCCTTTTTTCTATTTCCTCACAGTATGTTTACGTTCTCTCTCTCTCTCTCTCTCTCTCTCTCTCTCTCTCTCTCTCTCTCTCTCTCTCTCTCTCTCTCTCTCTCTCTCTCTCTCTCTCTCTCTCTCTCTCTCTCTCTCTCTCTCTCTCTCTCTCTCTCTCTCTCTCTCTCTCTCTCTCTCTCTCTCTCTCTCTCTCTCTCTCTCATGTCTCCTATCTTTCCCTCACCATTTCCTCCTCATTATTCTCCTCGGTTAGGTTTTCTCTCTTTCTGCTGTGTACTTCCTATGTTTATTTACACTCTGTTTCCTTCTCCTCCTCCTCCTTCCGTTGATCCTCCTCCTCCTCCTCCTCCTCCTCCTCCTCCTCTTTCCCTTCCTCTTCCTCCTCCTGCTTCTCTTCCTGCGTCATCTTTTGAAATATCATATCTTCCTTTTCTGATGATGATGATGATTTGTCATTCTCTTGGGAAAGAGGGCGACAAAAAATGGCTAAGAAAGGGAATGAGAGGAGGCAGAGGGAAAGGAAAAGGACATCAGAAGGAAAGGAAGAGAATGAAGAAGGGAGGAGATGAGAGGAAGGAAGAAGGATGAAGGGAGATAGGGAGGCAATGAAGAAGGAGACGGAAGGGGGGAGGAGAGGAGAGGAAGGGAAGGAAGGGAATAATTGTAATTGTGTATTGTTTAATATAGATAGTTTATTTCCATCGACAGTGGATATTAAGTTATTCAGACGCACAATATACTTCCACATACGGTAAACCTAGGAAGAGAGATTACACAGACCACAGATGTTATTCAAAGTGCCCATTAGACTTATTTATTTACTTGTCTAAACAAATGGATAAGCAAATAAGCAAATAAATACATAAACAAACATAATACAGAGAACCACAGTAAAAGAGATTCCGAGGAAGACATTTAGGTGAAGGGGAATACACAGTTAGACAGACAGACGTAGACAGGAACAGAGACAGGGAAAGACACAGACAACGACAGATGCACTCACACGGACAGGCACCCACACACTTACCCACACACACACCCACACACACACACACACACGAAGGACAGGGCCACACGCTGTCGCCTCAGTTTTACAAGGCTGTCAAGCGTGCTCCATTTATCTCAGGGATTTATGCGGCGCTGGAAAACCTTTACTTGGGAAGAATGTCTCGGAGGGTGCTTTATAGCGGAGGGGAAGGAGCCGTGAGATAAGAGGAGGAGGAGTGGGATTGGTGGGGGTGGAGGATACATGAAGTGGAGGAATATAGTCTTTGTGTTTGGTGAAGGGGAGGGAGGTGGAAGAGGAAGACAGAGGAGAGAAGGACGAGGAAGAGGAAGCGAACGAGGTTTAGGAGAAAGACCAGTACGAGGAGGAGGTGAAGGAAGGAAGAAAAATGACTATAATAATGTAATGAAAATAATAATAATGATGATAAAAAACTGTTCAACCTATGTACCTTTCAACTCCTCTCATATACAAAAATTTAATTATAAACGTAACTCAAACAGCAGAGTCCGTGTCCCCGTCCCGTTAGCAACAGTCAGAGCGGAGGACCTAAAACTTCCCCTGAGGCTGCAGTCTGTCCCTTGTCTGATGTATAAATGTATAGCAGCGGCTGACGGTAGATGGTGAGTTATGAGATTATGGTAATACGACGGGGGAGGGGGTAAAAGGAGGGGTACTTTTGTGGTCCCTCCCCTTAGGGCCACTTCCTTAATTGCCTGTTGGATACTGACACACCAGAAGCCTCTATTATCAAGCTGTAAGGACCTGTTTCGTGTCGTATCCTCGGTAACGTGATCCCAGTTCAAGTTGTTATGAAGACGGTTCGGGGATAAAACGAGGGAATAATCTTTAATTTATTCTAAACTAACAAAACACTCCACTCAACAAACTACCTCTCGTTAGCAGAGAGCAATAGTTAGAGCACGTTCAGCAATAGACAAGACAAACAACTAGGGCGTCACAATCATACTAATATAACATATACACAATAAAAATTGTTACCTACAATCTACAAAACTCACGCAAGGACAAGTCATATCACAAGCAGTGGTTCTCCATCTCACGTCTTAACACCAAAAGAAGGGAATCGCTATACAAGTTATCCTACCACACATTACTTATGCTGGGTTCCCACTATTCCGTTTTGACGGATCCGTCGACGTTAATGACGTCAAAATTATGTCAGCGAAACAGCGGCCGCTCGGCACGGATGATCCACTCCGTCAATCCATCGCTCATCATTTGTTGAGAAACATATGGACAGCATTAACCACAGCGACTTCTTGTATATGTTATTTTGTAGCTAAGTACTTCTGTTTCATATTGTCATGATATGTAGAATATTCAACATCACTGGACTGGCACCACCACCCCAACCCCGGACCCAAAAGTTAACTTGAGTTCATCTCTGGACGGGCTCCGTGCGGGGCCCCGGGATCCGTTGATGAATCACTGACGGTCGACGGATCCGTGAAAACGGAATAGTGGGAACCCCGCCTAACACTCTAATCTCCAGTCCGATAATTCAAAGAGTCGCGGCTTGCACTAGAATCTCGCAATTCTCCTCACGGCCGAGGTGATCAACACACTTATCGCTAGCTGGTTGGCCTGCTTCAGCTGGGTGAAGGAGCTACTTGAACTCTGCTAAAATCCCAGTTTTACCCGAATCATCTCTTTCCCATGGCCCGGGCTAATACCACTTGTCGCTACTTTTTTTTTTTTTTTACATAACCAATCGCCTGTATTTCTTATCGACGCCCATTGGCCAGACTCACTTTGTCAGTGACCAACCATGTTATTTAATTCTCTGCTATTCGTGATAATCTCTCAAAACACTCCCACTTTCACTTTTCTACTTTGTTATTTGCTTTTATCAATTGTCGTCACACCCATTTATTTTCCCGCCCCTGGGGATAGGTATTGCTTGCCACGCCCT
Organism: Eriocheir sinensis; assembly: GCF_024679095.1. Lineage (NCBI taxonomy): Eukaryota > Metazoa > Arthropoda > Malacostraca > Decapoda > Varunidae > Eriocheir > Eriocheir sinensis. Next base: position 22,055,964 of record NC_066514.1, on the reverse strand, counting down.
TTGTTAGCCACGCCTGCTGGCCATGTGTGCTTGCACCCGACTTACTTTTGTGCACGCTGCTAAATGTTTATGAACTAATCATTATCTGTTTTCTCTTTGTCCTTTGTTTATCTTTTCCTCTCACGGGTTATGTGCTGCCTGCCTTTGTTTAGGGCTGGTGTTTATGCCTGGCTTGCCTTCGCCCCGGGTCCTTTTTGTTTATACCTGGTGAGTTTCGTGGTTTCCGGGTGAGTTTCGTGGTTTCCGGGTGAGTTTCGTGGTTTCCGTCTGAGTTTTGTGGTTTCCGGGTGAGTTTCGTGGTTCCCGGGTGAGTTTCGTGGTTTCCGGGTGAGTTTCGTGGTTTCCGGGTGAGTTTCGTGGTTTCCTGGTGAGTTTCGTGGTTTCCGGGTGAGTTTCGTGGTTTCCGGGTGAGTTTCGTGGTTTCCGGGTGAGTTTCGTGGTTTCCGGGTGAGTTTCGTGGTTTCTGGGTGAGTTTCGTGGTTTCCGGGTGAGTTTCGTGGTTTCCGGGTGAGTTTCGTGGTTTCTGGGTGAGTTTCGTGGTTTCTGGGTGAGTTTCGTGGTTTCCGGGTGAGTTTCGTGGTTCCCTGGTGAGTTTCGTGGTTTCCGGGTGAGTTTCGTGGTTTCCGGGTGAGTTTCGTGGTTTCCGGGTGAGTTTCGTGGTTTCCGGGTGAGTTTCGTGGTTTCCGGGTGAGTTTCGTGGTTTCCGGGGAGCGTGGCTCCGGGGAGTTCGTGGCTCCGGGGAGCCCGTTTCGTGGCTCCGGGTGAGCTTCGTGGCTTCCAAGTGAGCTCTGTGGCTCCGGGTGAGTTCTGTGGCTCCCGGGTGAGTTTCGTGGTTCCCAAGTGAGTTCGTGGTTCCCAAGTGAGCCCTGTGGCTCCTGGTGAGTTCTGTGGATCCCTGGTGAGTTTCGTGGATTCCTGGTGAGCCTGTGGTCCCCAAGTGAGTTTCGCGGTCCCCAGTGAGTCCCGTGGTTTCCTGGTGAGCTCTGTGGTCCCCTGATTTCGTGGCTCCGGGTGAGCTGTGGCTCCGGGTGAGTTTCGTGGTTTCCAAGTGAGTTCTGTGGTTTCCGGGTGAGTTTCGTGGCTCCGTGAGTTTCGTGGTTTCCGGGTGAGTTTCGTGGTTTCCGGGTGAGTTTCGTGGTTTCCGGGTGAGTTTCGTGGTTTCCGGGTGAGTTTCGTGGTTTCCGGGTGAGTTTCGTGGTTTCCGGGGGAGTTTCGTGGTTTCCGGGTGAGTTTCGTGGTTTCCGGGGGAGTTTCGTGGTTTCCGGGGGAGTTTCGTGGTTTCCGGGTGAGTTTCGTGGTTTCCGGGGGAGTTTCGTGGTTTCCTGGTGAGTTTCGTGGTTTCCGGGTGAGTTTCGTGGCTTCCGGGTGAGTTTCGTGGCTTCCGGGTGAGTTTCGTGGCTTCCGGGTGAGTTTCGTGGTTTCCTGGTGAGTTTCGTGGTTTCCGTTTGAGTTTTGTGGTTTCCTGGTGAGTTTCGTGGTTTCCGGGTGAGTTTCGTGGTTTCCTGATGAGTTTCGTGGTTTCCTGGTGAGTTTCGTGGTTTCCTGGTGAGTTTCGTGGTTCCCGGGTGAGTTTCGCGGTTCCCTAGTGAGTCTCGTGGTTTCCTGGCGTGTTTCGTGGTTCCCTGGTGAGTTTCGTGATTTCCGGGTGAGTTTCGTGGCTTATTCTGGGCCCCAACAGTTCGTATGGAAAGGAAGTGGTATACAAGTAAGGTGCCCGATAAGCAACACGTACCGCATAACAATTAACGAATCTACGCCATATAACTGTAAACTCCTGCTGCCTTCTCTCGCCCACCTTCACTTTAACCACTAGACCACCTGCTCTTCGTACTCTACCCTTGATAGAGAAAAGGGAAGGGAAGGAGTGGAGCGAGACGAGGGAAGGTGGAGGAAGGTAAGACTTGGATGGAGGGACAAATGGAGTAAAGAAAAGAGAAGAGAGAGAGAGAGAGAGAGAGAGAGAGAGAGAGAGAGAGAGAGAGAGAGAGAGAGAGACACTGGAGAGGTGGAGGGAAGAGAGGTGGGGAGGAGGGCAGGAGGGAAAGACTGAGAGGAGGAAGGAGAGAGAAATTAGGAAGAAAGTCCTTGCTATTTATGCAAGAATTATGAGGCAGAGTAGTGACAGATGCCCGCACTCTCTCTCTCTCTCTCTCTCTCTCTCTCTCTCTCTCTTCTTCGAGCAAAATTTGGGCGGCTTTTCCGATACCCTACGCCCCTGTCCACCCAGCAGTGAATGGGTACCAGGTATTAATCGGGGTTGTGTCCCGTCTCCTGGGGTCTGTTCCCTTCTCCTATAATTCCTTCCCCTTCTGTCTCTCTCCGGCATATGACCACAGATGTTGCGCCGACTAAACGAAACTTCCCAACTTTTTTCTTCTTCGAGCAGTCGGACTGAACAGACGTGCCAATCCTCATTCCTGAACAGCCATTCCAAGTACACAATCGTCTACATCCTACAAATTTGGAACTTCTCAAAAGCAAGTTGGATATATCAAAGTTAGAAACGCTAACAGAGTGCCAGGACAAAGCTTAAAAGAATGCTCTGGAAACATTCATGAAGCCAATGGAGGAACGAATTCAAGCGTATCAAGTGACTTTGAACGACCTAACGAGGAGTTTGGAATTCACACACAAAAATGTTTGATGATCTTACGGGTGAAGTGAAGCAGCTACAACGAGGAAAGAAGGAAGACCAAGAAAAAATAAGAGGCAAGATGCAAAAAGCACTGGGGGAAAGGAGAAAAAGTTGGAAAGTTTGGTTTAGTCGGCGCAACATCTGTGGTCATATGCCGGAGAGAGACAGAAGGGGAAGGAATTATAGGAGAAGGGAACAGACCCCAGGAGACGGGACACAACCCCCGATTAATACCTGGTACCCATTCACTGTTGGGTGGACAGGGGCGTAGGGTATCGGAAAAGCCGCCCAAATATTTCCACTCCGCCCGGGAATCGATCCCGGGCTCTCTCGATTGTGAGCCGAGTGTGCTAACCACTGCACCACGAGGCCCCCCGGGGAAAGGAGAAGCTACCAAGCGGACTACAGTCGCCGGAGTAATCTTCAAATCATCGGAGTGGAAGAAACTTGAAGTGAGACATGGGAGCAGACTGCTGTACAGGTGAACAACTCGATGAAACATATACCAGTTACCCAAGATGGATATCGAGCGAGCACACAGAGTTGTTCAGCGGAAGGAAAACCGGAGCAGAGTCGCCATCGTTCGCTTTTCAAGATACTGTGGCGGAGAGGCTGCTTTAGGAAATGCAACAAAGCTCCGTGGGACTAACGTCTTAACCCGGTAGCTGCGGGGATCATGTTTCTTAAAGGCCCCTCTAAGCGAAAAAAATGAGAAAAAACATCACTCACGCAAACCATTTCATAATATATATCAACGCATTTGTGATCAGTTTATGCATCATCTATTTTGGGGGTTTATATCATGGCAAAAATTTGGCCCGTCGCTGCTACACGGTAAAGCCACAAATTTGGCCCGTCGCTGCTACACGGTAAAGCCACAAATTTGGCCCGTCGCTGCTACACGGTAAAGCCACAAATTTGGCCCGTCACTGCTACCGGGTTAATCAATGAAGAGCTGTGCCCAGCCTCACAAGCAATAAGGAAAGAAAAATGCCCTTTCTTAAACAAGCTAAAAGTGAGGGCAAAATAGTATACTTCAGGTACACAAAGTTGATCATCAAAGAAAGACCCGAACCGCTGATATCACAAGTTCGACGCAGTGACAACATGGCTCGGAGCAGTGGAGATTCGGTTCAACGAGGTGCTGCCGCGGCTCGGGACAGTGCGGGTGTTGCTCACAGCAGGTTCGGACTGGCTCGGGTTGGTGTTGGGGAGAGCGGAGTTGTGCTGCTGCTTCAGTTCACCCCAGCACTCCTCGAAGTGTGGCAGCTGCCGGGGACAGTGCTGAGCCTGGTGCTGCTCCTGCTCTGGGTACGGGAGTGATCACACGGTCAAAGAAGCACTAAGTCATTACAACACTGAAGTGAGTGCTTAGATATTAAGTAATGCATTCTCACTTATTTCCATTTTATCACTTGAATGCTAGACATTTTTGAGTTATTTAATGTAAATTACGTGTCCTTTGAGTGTGATTAATGAAGTGTCATATGAGCAGGGGTTTTTTTTTTTTTTACGTCTTGGCCTATTGCGCCGGTAGGCTTCTTCCCGGTGGATCCTGATGGTCGGCCCAAGGCTTCTTCCCGGTGGGGCCTGATGGTCGGCCCAGCCCGTTCTGGCGCAGGCGAGTGTTTATAGTGGCGCCATCTTACATTGGCTCATGCTGCCCTCCCGGAGCTCATCTTTAATCCTAGAATCTAGAGTCCGGGTTGATAGGTGGTCTTCTGGACAGCATGTGGGTAGTTTTAAGCCACTCGTCGGCGGCTGAAAAATCCCAGCTTGGTGGCACCGGGCGGGGATTGAACTCGCGTCCTCCTGAATGCGGAGCTGTCTCGCTATCCGTTCAGCCACCGCCTCCCCCGCTTAAAACAATTAGCATCAATTTTGATGTAATAGGACTATGTGAGACTTGCTTAACTTATCATATTTCTTCCTTATACACACTTGACTCTTACATTGCATTTTACCAAAACAAAAGTGATTCAGGTGGAGGACTTGCTAATTATCTTCACTCTGTCAAGGCAACACAACATGACCTCTCTCAGCAGATGCCTCACATTGAGTCCTTATTTATAGAAGTTTCAGGTCGTCAGAAATTTATAATTGGAATCATTTACAGACCACCTAATTATTTTTTTTCTGAGTTCTTGAAATCACTAGAGAATAATATCATCTTTTTATCTGCTACACGTAACTTGCCGTGCTATTTAATGGGTGATTTTAATGAAAGTCTTCCTAACGACAACGAAGATGTACGTAACTTCTTAAACTTGTTACCCATATTTAAATAAATAATAAAAATAATAATCAGTTTTAGCTCCCATACTATTTTTGTTATTCATCAACGATTTACTACTTTGTATTGATGAACTTAATTTCCTTTTATTTTCTGATGATACCAACATTTTCATTCAGGGAAGGGATATAATCAGCATGGATATTGTAATGAATAACGAGCTAATTAATGTAATGATTTGGCTGAAAAGTAACATAACTCTAAACGTTAATAAAGCTCACTATTTGGTGTCACATTCACACATAATACTCACAATATAAAAAATTCAAGATAAATGATCTTACAGTACAAGAAGTTCAAACAGCAAGATTTTTAGGAATAACAGTAGATAACAGATCAATATGGATGTCACACATTGAAGATGGAATTAGTAAAATTTATAAAATAACTTGGGTATTATATAAGCTTCCAAATTGTTGTGACACAGATTACTTAAGACAAATTTACTTATCATTAGTTTATCCACACATGTTATATTGTTCTGCTGTCTGGGGTGGGGCATATAAAGCTCGTATCGATAAACGGGTCCTTACTAAAAAAAATACGTATTATCTCCCATAGAAACGGGTATTATCAAAAATCCTATTTTCCATGGAATGAAACTTCTGGAAATGTGTCCGGGCGGAGTGGAAAAATTTGGGCGGCTTTTCCGATACCCTACGCCCCTGTCCACCCAGCAGTGAATGGGTACCAGGTATAAATCAGGGGTTGTGTCCCATCTCCTGGGGTCTGCTCCCTTCTCCTATAATTCCTTCCCCTTCTGTCTCTCTCCGGCTATGACCACAGATGTTGCGCCGACTAAACGAAACTTTCCAACTTTCTTAATTCATTTAAACTAAAATTAGAGGAAATATAATCCGGAAAATATGATGCTGAGTAATGCAGGTTATTATTTATTCATATATTAATGTATTTTTTTGTTTCTTGGCAGTAGTTTGTGTCGGTTGTTGTTTTAACGAAATTTGCTTGGAATGGCTACTTCAATTTCTTTCTAATGTTTTGTTTTAATTACTGCTGATGGAGTAGTCAACAATTATTTGTGTTGTCTTCATTATTAGTATTATCATTCTTATTGATATGTACTGTTAACGTTACCATTGTTGTCATCAATTAATATTACTGTGTCACTTATTGCTGTTTTCAATAATATCATCATTATTATTGTTATTTAATGTTGATGTTATTGTTGTCATCAATTACATTATCACTATTATTACTACGTTTACTATGTCTTATTAGTGTCTGCTAAATGTCTATTATTATTATTATTATTATTATTATTATTATTATTATTATTATTATTATTATTATCACATTAATTTATTTTTACTTGATAATTAGTTTCAATGAGTGAATAACATATCGTCACCTTCGTAAGCAAACCGCCGAAGTCAATATTTTCTACTTTACAGGAAACAGGAAAAGAACTGTCATCATCTCATTTGGCTTAATATTTAGGCAGAAATGAAAAGGTCAATTCTAGAACACTCAAACCCTGAATGACGGAGTTGAAAAATGACTTGGGCAATTATTTTATGAGGATGACGATATGTGTATATGTGTATATATGTCAGTTTGTGTACGGTATATAGATGCGTATTTGTTATGTAGGGCTAGATATGTATGTACATGGTACGTGAATGGTCTAGGAAAGGAAAGTAATGCTTTAAATTAGGTGGGTAGGCGGTGGCTGAGTGGTAGCGTGCTGGGCCCACATTCACCGTGTGATGGACGACGCGGGTTCGAATCCTCACGCTACCACCACGGATTTTTCAGTCACCGCCGAGTGGCTTAAAACTACCCACATGCTGTCCTGAAGACCACCCATCAACCCGGACTCTAGAGGAAACCGTCCAAGTGAATCAAAGAGTTCCGGGGGGCAGCATGAGCCAAGAGAAGATGGCGCCACTATAAACACTTGCCTGCGCCATGACGGGCTGGGGCCGAATACCATCCAGGCCCCTCAAGCAAGCCTACCGGCGCTATGTATGTAGGCATAGACGTAAGAAAAAAATTAAGCCACGACTGTACAAAATAAACAGCATATAATCCATCAGACAGCAATAGCTCGATGCCCAAGGACATACTACATATACTTTGATTGTATTTCGTTGTAAAGTTTATTTTTTGTAATGACGTGTATATGAAGGTCCAGTCTCTCTCTCTCTCTCTCTCTCTCTCTCTCTCTCTCTCTCTCTCTCTCTCTCTCACACACACACACACACACACACACACACACACTCTCTCTCTCTCTCTCTCTCTCTCTCTCTCTCTCCTCTCTCTCTCTCTCTCTCTCTCTCTCTCTCCTCTCTCCTCCTCCTCCTCCTCCTCCTTTACTTTTATTTCCTCCAAGATTGCATGTTTGTTTGTTTGTTTGTTTGCGATTATATGTATGTACAGGTGTTCTGGGTGTTCTCAGTGTGTGTGTGTGTGTGTGTGTGTGTGTGTGTGTGTGTGTGTGTGTGTGTGTGTGTGTGGGGGGGTTATTTGAAGACTTAAGTGTGTTATTCTCTGTTTACTCTGACGAGAAGCAATACTGAAGCTTTTATTATTTTTCCGAAGGAGAGAGAGAGAGAGAGAGAGAGAGAGACAGAGAGATAGAGAGAGAGAGAGAGAGAGAGAGAGAGAGAGAGAGAGAGAGAGAGAGAGAGAGAGAGAGAGAGCGCAAACAGATAAACATTTAAGTAGATTTTTAAAGATTCCAAGCTTTATCACACACCTCTCTCTCTCTCTCTCTCTCTCTCTCTCTCTCTCTCTCTCTCTCTCTCTCTCTCTCTCTCTCTCTCTCTCTCTCTCTCTCTCTCTCTCTCTCTCTCTCTCTCTCTCTCTCTCTCTCTCTCTCTCTCCTCCTGAATCCCATGAATCTCAAATCAGCTCTATATCTTCGTGTGTGTGTGTGTGTGTGTGTGTGTGTGTGTGTGTGTGTGTGTGTGTGTGTGTGTGTGTGTGTGTGTGTGTGTGTGTGTGTGTGTGTGTCTAGGACGTTAACCCCCCCCCCCCCCCCTTTACATACACACACACAGTCACACAGACCAGTAATATAAATGAAAAATGTGAGAAAGAAGGAAGAAAGGAAGCAAAGGAGAGGAAGGAAGGAAGGAAGGAGGGAAGAGAGGGAGATAGAAAGGAAGGGAAAAAGGAAGAGAGGAAGGAAGGAAGGAAGAAACGATGGAAGGAAGGGAGGAAGGAAGGAAGGGAGAAAGGAAGGAAGGGAGAAAGGAAGGGAGGAAGGAAGGAAGGGAGAAAGGAAGAGAGGAAGGAAGGAACGATGGAAGGAAGGGAGGAAGGAAGGAAGGACTGGAGGAAAGGAGGAAGGAAGGAAGGAAGGATTTAGGGATTAAGGAAAGGAGGAAAGGGAGAAAAGGAGGAGTAAGAAAGGAAAGAAGGGAGGTAGGGAGGCAGGAAGGAAGGAAAGAAGGAAGGATTCAGGGAGAAAGGGAGGAAGGAATGCATTAGCCAACAGCTGGACAAAAGTTAACCTTTGGAAGAAAATTTCTCAATAGTTTCTTCCTCCTTAGAGAGAGAGAGAGAGAGAGAGAGAGAGAGAGAGAGAGAGAGAGAGAGAGAGAGAGAGAGAGAGAGAGAGAGAGAGAGAGAGAGAGAGAGAGAGAGAGAGGAAAGAGTTGTTATGAACGTCGTTGTTTTTGTTATTAGAATTATTATAATTATATATAACTACATTATTTTTTCCTTGCATTATAACTGATATAATTTAAATGACGAGGAGGAGGAGGAGGAGGAGGAGGAGGAGGAAGAAGAAAGATCGAAAGGAAAAATAATGGAGAAGAAAAGATGAAAAAAAATAAGAGGAGGAAGAGGAAGAGGAAGAGGAGGAGGAGGAGGAGGAGGAGGAGGAGGAGGAGGAGGAGGAGGAAGGGGAAGAGGAGGAGGATGAACACAACAAAGGAACACAAAGGAAGAACAAACAACAGCAGACAAATGCAAGATGGCGCCACAATAAACACTCGCCTGCGCCAGAACGGGCTGGGCCGACCATCAGGCCCCACCTGGAAGAAGCCTTGGGCCGACCATCAGGCCCCACCTGGAAGAAGCCTTGGGCCGACCATCAGGCCCCACCTGGAAGAAGCCTTGGGCCGACCATCAGGCCCCACCGGGAAGAAGCCTTGGGCCGACCATCAGGCCCCACCGGGAAGAAGCCTTGGGCCGACCATCAGGCCCCACCTGGAAGAAGCCTTGGGCCGACCATCAGGCCCCACCTGGAAGAAGCCTTGGGCCGACCATCAGGCCCCACCGGGAAGATGCCTACCGGCGCAATAGGCAATAACGTAAAAAAATAAAATAAAAAAAAAAATTGCTGGTCCTTACGAGGCTGTGACAAGCTACACTAAGTATCTAATCAAAGGTGGAAGATGAAGGACAGCAAGGGCGAAGGCTCCTCCCCACCCCCCCATTCCTCCAGCCAAACAGCATGGAAAAACTGCACGGAAATTACGTAAGAAAGAGGAAAGAACTACCATTACTGCTACCACTAACCGGGCGATAAAAGCGGACAAGGACACCAGTATTCGAAAGAACTTAACGTTATTACGACAATGAGTAATATCTTAGTTGCTGGTTGGATTGAAAATACTTGTCTAATCTATTCTTGAAAGCCGTAACTGTTGTACTATCAACGACATCACAGGGTAGAGAGTTCCAAACATTACCGACTCGATTGAAGAAGTAGTGTTTGGCTTCGTGCGACGAGAATCTTTTACCACTTATCTTCAAATTGTTATTTCTTCTTGTTCTATTTGATCGATCAATTGTAAAGTAATCTTCTGCATTAATATCACTGAATCCTTTGAACATTTTAAACACTTCTGTTATGTGGTGCCCCGAGGGCTGCGACACCACTCGTGTCATCATCATCTTCACCGGCAATATTTTCCGATGACAACAGCGGTATCGACCGCTAAAACACAACACGGACTCCAAGACATGATTGTCCCCACACGCACTGTTCATTTACCAACCTATACACAATTGTAATTGCCCATTAACGCACCCGCTTATCTCTCTAAGCAAAACACAATCAACTGCGGCCAAAACACGATCAACCGCGGAACAAAATGTTATGAAAACAAAGCTGCGTCACCGCGTGACAGCTACACTAGGATTAAAATCGACCTTATTACACATGTCGGTTAGGTAGATTATTGTATGAGCTCGGTGTGAGTTTGATGTATGACTCACACGCCTGACGTATTACCCTCGTGATGTCTGTATGTATGTCATGCCTATATAAAAAGCATTCATGCAGCCAAGAGATCAGATCAACCAGCACTCTGTTCGTTGCTGGACACTCAGTTGTCCTTCCCTAGACAACATGGGTAGAACATTCATCGTTGCTACTGTGAGTATGGAGTGATGTGGTACCATAGAGGAAAAGCGTATCTAACATATCTATTGTGTTCTATTATCTTAGTTTTACTTAGGATTATATTTCTATGATACTTTATTGTGTGAATTTTTACTCAATATTATACCAGTGTTAACGTCAGTAACCAATAGTGAAAGAAAACCTGAAGACTCATTGAGTCTAGTAAGCCAGTCGCTGGTTTAAACAATATTTTTACCCTTTGTAATATTAAGTAGTATTAAGGTAGAATAAAATACATATAAGAAAGGCGACACCGTTTCATCACCCCATTTACGAACTCCTTTAAATACTCCTAAAGTACTAGAATTTTAAGTCAAGTGTCACTAATACAAACAGTGTGTCGTCGCCCCTGTGTGACCCGGGATTGCGGGTTACAACATTGGTGTCAGGTGTGAGGTGGTGAAACATGTGGTGAAACTTGTGGTGAAACATGTGGTGAAACATGTGGTGAAACTTGTGGTGAAACATGTGGTGAAACATGTGGTGAAACTTGTGGTGAAACATGTGGTGAAACATGTGGTGAAACATGTGGTGAAACATGTGGTGAAACTTGTGGTGAAACTTGCGATTTATATTGGTTTATATTGGTATTGTACTGGTGTATGTCCACATCCGAAAGCGAGGGAGAAGACAGTTATTCTTGGAATTACGGGAATAAGACTTTAGAGTTAAAAATGCCAGACGAAGGCAAGAACCCTCCCCCCAAAAAAGAAGATGGAAAATCGATCACCCTTGCCCATGATGATCTTGTCACGCTACTTAGCCGTCATACCTTGAATGATTTTAGTAGAGTGCAGGGACTCTTATATTTTTGTGGTGGAGAAGAAAAAAGTAGCAAAGCACCAAACCTCCCATGCCATAAGCTAGCAAAGAAATGGATAGAGGATATTGAAAGCCGGACACAGGCAAATTGGGACACTACCGGAAAGATTGAGTTAGCCAAACAATATGCCCTGGGAGCAGCGCGCGATCATCTCCTCGGTTGTATCACTAGATGTGGACAGGATTGGGAAAAAGTAAAGGAAGACTTCCTACGTGTGTTTCCCACAGTAAGGACCTTTTCGGTCCTCCAGAAAGAATTGGGAGAGGCAAAACGGCGGACAGGAGAAAACATCCGCACCTTCCTCATCCGCCTGGAGACATTGAGAGACGAGTTGATCGCTCTCAAGCCTGACAATGCCAGTTTGCTAACTGAGATAACCGCTTTACGGCTCAGAGGCTTTCCTCCGGCCCTCTTACTCATCCTAACGGAGGAAGAAAAGTGGGACCCACAGAAGGTATTAAAGAAAGGGTATGAGTATATTAAAGCTTATCCAGAGTCGAAGCTATCCGATGCCGATATCGCCAAAGAAATAAAAGTGCTGAACGTCTGTTCCACCCAGGCATCCGGACCCAAACATGTCTCACAAGCCTGTCCTCCACGCCCTCCAGGCCAGTCACGTTACCCGATACCCCAAAGGAGGACGGCACGCCGCGCCACCTACACGCCCATATGGGAACGCGCCCACGCCACCTACATGTTATGCTTGTGGGTATGTAGGACACATGGCTCGCGATTGCACATATGGAAGGCAATATAGGGGTGCCTACCACCCACCAACGGGCTCTCGGTACCCTCAGTACCAGCCCACTCGAAACAGGCGTCAGCCTGTCTCGCCTGCGCTGCCTGGCGCCCGGAGTACACGGCCGGTCCCTCACCCTGTAGCTCCTGGGTCAACCCTGACCACGAGAAGAACAAAAAAAACCCGACCCCAGAGTAGCTGCGGCAGTCCACGGCCCTACCAACGCCCTCACGTTGAGATTGTGCGTAGGCGCTAATGCACCAAAGGAGATGGTTTACGCAATGCTAGACACAGGAGCAGGAGCGTCCCTAATAGAAGAAGATTTATTTAGGAAGGTAGGCGGGAAGATGATAGTTACAGAACCTCTCTCCATACAAGGGGTAGATCGGACTCCAATCCCTAATAAAGGAATAGCCGAAGTAGTAGTAGACTTTGGGCACGGAGAAATTATAGAAAAATTTGTAGTAATATCACAAGGTATAGTGTTACCAACAGCAGTTTTGTTGGGCCTAGAATTTATGTGGAGACAAAATGTGGTAGCTGCACCGCTGGACACACCTGGGCAGTTTAGTGTAATGGTGGGCGCCTATCCAGTGGAAGTACATTCCCTGGCTGCGGACGATATGAGCCCGTACCCAGAAGATCATAAACCTACTTTAGACGAGATGGAGGAAGTACCAGTGAAAGCATACGCTATTAACGTGGCGTCCTTGCTCCCAGGCACGGCAGGGTATGTCACTCTGGAGGCAGAGATTGGCAGAGCCCAGCAAGCCTTATTTCTCCCAAGGTCCAATGATATCCCTTCTTCATTTTTATTTCCCGGGTTAGTAACCTTAACTCTTAGCGTCAAACAAACCAAAGGTAAATTCATCATTCCCTATGCTAACCCAACTGAAGAAACTATTGAGATGCCAACAGGTGAAGTGATGGGACACATTTATTCTTGTCACTCAGAATACTATCAATCATCGACTAATGAATGTGTAGCGGCTGTCACAAAACAGCTACAAAGCCGCCTGTCACCCAGTCAAGTAAGCAGATGGTACTCGATAAGCTGATAGACGAGCTATTTTTACCCTCACAACGGAAAATTGCTGTCTGAAGGGCTTAACCCGCAAGTATCCTGATGTGTTTGCTCTAAAAACGAGCCACTCACTATTACCCCTATTATGTTCACACTTTAAGGCTAAAAATGACAAGCCTATATATAAAAAGCCATACCCAATACCAGTAAAATATCATAAAGAAATAGAGATTCAGCTCAAGGACCTTGAGGCCCAGGGTATTATACGCCCTAGTGCGTCACCCTACAGCGCACCTCTAGTCCCTGTTGCTAAAAGGATGGTGGAGTCAGACTTTGTCTCGACTTCCGCGCTCTGAACGATGAATTGATTGATGACAAACATCCACTCCCTAACATTAACCTCATTTTGCAACAGTTAGGGAAAGTAAAGTATTCACCTCCTTGATTTGCGCCAGGGCTACCACCAAGTCCCATTGGCAGAGGAATCTAAACACTTGACAGCCTTCACGACACCTTATGGCCTCTATGAATTCACTACAGTCCCTTTGGATTAAAAACAGCACCTGCAGCCTATCAACGGATCATGAATCAAGTTCTCATAGGTCTGACAGGAAGAATTGTACATGTATACCTTGATGATTTGATAGTACAAGGGAAAGACATGGACCATCACCTAAAGAACCTCCATGCCGTCTTGGACAGACTGCAGAAGGCTCACCTGTCCTTAAGACTAGATAAGTGTTCCTTTTCAAAGAGCAAGTAGATTATCTGGGTCACATTGTTAGTGCTTCTGGCTTGAAGCCTCAGCCCTCAAAGGTACAGGCGGTGCAACAACTCACTCCTCCGAAAACAGTCAAAGAACTTCAAGGTTTCCTGGGATTGGTTAACTTTATAGGAAATTCATTAAAGACTTTGCCAAGATAGCATCCCCTTAATAATTTACTCAAAGGAGGAAAGTAACCAAGAATGATAAGACACATCTGGAGTGGAATGAAGAGGCATTGCATGCATTTAGCACACTAAAGAACAGTCTAACGACTGACATTGTTTTAGCCTTTCCGGATTTCCGGAAGCCCTTCAATCTCACCACAGATGCGTCAGATAAGGCAATAGGTGGTGTGTTGCAACAAAAGGATGAAAATGGTAGTTTACGTCCCATAGCATATTTTAGTAGAACCCTGAATGGAGCAGAACGTAACTACTCAGCGGTAGAGCGAAGCTTTAGCAGTCATCTATGGCCTCAGTACTAACCGACCCCTTATCTTGGGTTATAGGATACATCCTGTCGGACCATAGACCACTGACTTGGCTGTTAAAAAGCACAGTACCTAGCAGCAGGATTGCACGCTGGCAGACACTTCTAGGAGAATTTGACTTTAGTATTGATTATCTCCCAGGCTCCAGCAACATGGTAGCAGATTTTTTGTCAAGGATTAGGAATCAGGAGAGCGACGTGATAGAAGGCGAATTGGATGCTCGAATTATGTCTGTCACCCTTACGGGTGGACAGGACATGTCTGTCGCCTCTCCGGAGGGACATGACAAACAGGATAAGTTTCTCCATTGGAGTCTTGCTGGACTCATGGAGCACCAGGATCGCGATCCTGAACTGAGAGAATTGAAGCATGTTTTTGAACAGACCACCGGTGGTAACGTACATGAGAGAGCAGAGAGAAAGGTTGCAGAGAGGAGCAATGTAACGTTAAATGCAGCTAAGAGGCACTTCAAAAAACTGCCTCTTAGTGAAGTGTGTGTAGAGAACGGCATTCTCTACCGCGATGTTTGCGATGAATACAACAAGCAGAAAAGACTGGTTATCGTTCCACCAAGCTACATTCCTAACGCGTTAGCTTTGGCGCATTCCATGCTACCTGCAGGGCATGGAGGCACTAAGGTTACGTTGGCACGCTGTCGCAAGTTTGCGTACTGGCCGGGAATGAAGGCGGACGTGGAGCAATATGTCAGATCTTGTCCTGTCTGTTGTCGGTTTAAGAAGAGGGATCCCCGCCAGCTCCACTTATGAGGTATCCAGAGGTTGGCCAACCGTTTGACAGAGTCCATATGGATATTGTCGGACCTTTGTCTGTTTCAGACGAAGGCTATAGGTATGTACTGACAGTGATAGACGTCCTGTCACGCTTCTTGGTAGCAACCCCCCTTCGTACGAAGGCAGCCAAGGAAGTGGCAGCTGCGTTCTACAAGAACGTAGTCTGTGTACACAGCATCCCGCCGATTCTAGTCACGGATCAAGGAAAGGAGTTCGTCAACACTCTCTTACGAGAGTTGACTCAGTTGTTACAGATTGATCATCTAAGGACAACTCCTTATCACCCGTCTGCAAACGGTGTGATAGAAAGGCCTAATGGCACCTTAATAAATATCTTGAGAACTTTGTGCGAGGACAATCGCGGTATCTGGGACCAAATGCTTCCGGTTGCAACACACGCCTACAACACTGCCTACCATCGTGTTCTGAAAGATTCACCAATTTTCTTGCTTTTCTCTCGGGACCCAAATGTTCCTTTTGAAGTGCTTGAGAATAAACTCCAACCTTGTTATGATGTTGACAGCTATAAAGCATTTACTTCTAGTGTCGCGCAGCGGACCTATAAACTATGTCAGACCAATATAGATATGGGATGGCAGGAGTCAGAAAGAATGTTTAGGAAATCCAAACCCAAACAGGTGGTAGTAGGAGATCAGGTCTACTTAAGGCATGTATGTACAAAGGGCGAACCAAGAAGCTCCAGCCCTTGTTCAATGGACCTTTAGGGTGCTAGAAAAATAAGCCCTGTAGTCTTACTTCTGCGTCATGTTAGAGGTGGTAAGATCAAGACAGTTCACACAAATAATGTTCAGGTCGTTCACGAGGACTCTCTTGGCTTCCATGACTCTCCTAATGTCAGGCGTGCATACCCTCTCCCTGATCAAGTAGTAGAAGTGGACCCACTCCCATGACTTATTCCCCGAGGAGCCGCTGCCATTGTCCTTTCCAGCTCCTTCCGAGCTCTCCTCACCGGCTCCTGTCTCCTCAGATGCTTCAGAGGTCCCTCATTGGTTCCCTCAGCTCCTTCAGAGCCCTGTGTCAGTCGCTCATTACGATCCAATACGGTACCCCCTTCTCTCCCCAATGTGATGGACCGCCCTCTTGAGTATCGCCAACGACCAACGAACTGATGCCCCCTATAATTACAGATCCTGGGTGTTGCCCTCTCCTTGTCTTCCTTGATCCCTCCAGGAGCAACCCATTCGTCCTGGCCTCGTCTTCTCCCCAGTCTTTAAGATGCTGTTGATAGGACGGTACTATGTTGTCCCCGTCGTCATCAAGACGGACGACATCCAACGTCCTCTCATCAACGTGGCAAATCTAACAGCGGAAGTTTCATGGTCGATTGAACATATGAATCAATCGTTCCCTACTGTTGGTCTGCTCAGGCGCACTCTAGACTCTTTTCACATTGAGTTTGAGAAGTTATTCAAAGATCTTAACAGCTTTCTGTCGGCTATGAGTGGTAGAGATGGAAGCCCATTTCGGACTCGCCAGAAGCGAGGGGCCGTGGATTTCCTTGGCTCGGTAGCAAACCTCCTTTTCGGTACGGCCACTCAGGCCCAAATAGATGTGATACACTGGAAGCTCTCCCAGCTCTACACTCTGTCCACAGAAGAGAGACGTCAACTTAACCTCCATCAGGAAGTCCTCAACGCCACAGTTCGGGACCTCCGTCATATTCATTCTGCCATCTCCCGTCTAGAGTCCGCCTCGGCTTTGGCCTCAGCTATTATCCGTCAGTTCTCACTAAAACCTTGCAAATTGAAGGAAATGCGTATTTTGGAGACTATCCTTCTCATTCAGTTGGCACTTAGTGACCTAAATCATGATACTCTGAATCTCAAGCTTGGCCTTCAGCAGCTGTCCCAAACGCAGGTTTCCCCTCTCCTCCTTCCAAATGATGTACTATTTCGTGTGCTCAGCAATGCGTCACTCCATTACCCAGGCTTACTTTTCCCTGCAGCACAGGAATATTTAGCATTGTATAGAGATGTCTCTAGGGTTATTTCTAAAGGTACGCTTTCCTCAGGAACCCTTCACTTCTACTTACAAATCCTCATGAAAGGGGATCCCTCTGACGTGTTCGATGTGTTTAAAATGGACGCGTTGCCTTTTCATCTTGATGGCACGCCATATTTTCTGCACACCGACACGCTTTCCACTTACCTTGCGGTTTCTGAAGACCGCACTCACTATATGCTCTTGGACTCCTTGGACCGCTGTACTAAACACCACCTGCTCTATGTATGTCCCCCTGTCGCCCCTGTCTACTCGACTTCTGTCCAGCGCTGCGAGATCGCTCTCTTTCTCGATCGCCCAGACGCCCTCTCGCTGTGTTCTAAGTCTCTCCTCAGAGTCTTCCCCCCGGTCTTCATCCCGTCTCCTGCGGGCTGGGTCTTCGCTACCGATACTCCTCAGGTGGTCACCATGGTCTGCCCGGACAGCCCGGTCTCCAAATACAGGCAGACCATCAACGGGACGGGTCTCCTCCGCCTCGGTATGGGCTGTAGTGCCCACTCCGACGCCTTCAGCCTCCTGCCTCTGCTACTATGGACGGTGACGCCCGCTGACGGTTCATCGCGCCCCTTCCACATCGGACGTGACGTGGTCTCATCGCTCCTGGCCAGGACTCCCCTTGGCCCCTTCCCCTCCCCGCCGCCGTCGCCCGGGTCGTCTCTGGCCCCCCCGCTGGACCTCCCTCCAGCACTTCACGCGCTCCAGGAATCCGTCTCTCCGGTCCCCGCCTTCGACCCCTTCCTCCCTTGGTGGGGGTGGCTGCTCCTCCTCGGCGTCGTCTTCGTCGCCGGTGGGGTGGCCTTCTTCTGTCTCTTCAGGTCCCGTCTCTCGCAGGCCTCCTCCCCCACGATCCCGCCATCCCCGTCTTGGCCCTCCATGGTCGTCCGCCGGGCGGACCGCTTCGTGCCACGAGGACGTGGCGTGGTTTTAACGGGGGGGGGTATGTGGTGCCCCGAGGGCTGCGACACCACTCGTGTCATCATCATCTTCACCGGCAATATTTTCCGATGACAACAGCGGTATCGACCGCTAAAACACAACACGGACTCCAAGACATGATTGTCCCCACACGCACTGTTCATTTACCAACCTATACACAATTGTAATTGCCCATTAACGCACCCGCTTATCTCTCTAAGCAAAACACAATCAACTGCGGCCAAAACACGATCAACCGCGGAACAAAATGTTATGAAAACAAAGCTGCGTCACCGCGTGACAGCTACACTAGGATTAAAATCGACCTTATTACACATGTCGGTTAGGTAGATTATTGTATGAGCTCGGTGTGAGTTTGATGTATGACTCACACGCCTGACGTATTACCCTCGTGATGTCTGTATGTATGTCATGCCTATATAAAAAGCATTCATGCAGCCAAGAGATCAGATCAACCAGCACTCTGTTCGTTGCTGGACACTCAGTTGTCCTTCCCTAGACAACATGGGTAGAACATTCATCGTTGCTACTGTGAGTATGGAGTGATGTGGTACCATAGAGGAAAAGCGTATCTAACATATCTATTGTGTTCTATTATCTTAGTTTTACTTAGGATTATATTTCTATGATACTTTATTGTGTGAATTTTTACTCAATATTATACCAGTGTTAACGTCAGTAACCAATAGTGAAAGAAAACCTGAAGACTCATTGAGTCTAGTAAGCCAGTCGCTGGTTTAAACAATATTTTTACCCTTTGTAATATTAAGTAGTATTAAGGTAGAATAAAATACATATAAGAAAGGCGACACCGTTTCATCACCCCATTTACGAACTCCTTTAAATACTCCTAAAGTACTAGAATTTTAAGTCAAGTGTCACTAATACAAACACTGTGTCGTCTACCCTGTGTGACCCGGGATTGCGGGTTACAACAGTTAGATCGCCTCGCATTCTTCGTTTTGATAAGCTGAATAAATTTACTTCTTTAAGCCTTTGTTCATATGATAAATTTCTCAACCTAGGAATCATCTTTGTTACTCTTCGTTGGACCCGTTCCAACTTTTCTATGTCTTTTCTGTAATAGGGAGACCAAAACTGTACACAATACTCTAACGGGGTCGAACCAACGAATTAAACAGTTTTAATATTACTTTTCCCGATTTATTATTAAAGACTCGTCCGATGAAGCCAACCAATTTGTTTGCAGTTTTAACTACCTCTGAACAATGCTGACCGGGCTTTAAATCGCTTGATATAGTGATTCCAATATCGCTTGATATAGTGATATTGGAGGAGGAGGAGGAGGAGGAGGCGAGGAGGAGGAAGAGGAAGAAGAAGAAGAGGAGGAGGAGGAGGAGGAGGAGGAGGAGGAGGAGGAGGAGATGAGGAGAGGAAGGAGAAGGAGGAAGAAGACGAGGAGAATCTTTTGTGTTCCTAAAGGAGGAGAAACAATTCCAACGCGGAGGAGGAGAGGAGGAGAAGAAGAAAAGGAAGGAGGAGGAGAATGGGGAAGAGAAGGAGGAGGACAAACCATAACCATATTTTTTTTTTTTTTTTGGCGGCAAAGGAGTAGAACGGCACAAGATGAGACCCTCCTCCACCTCCTCCTCCACCTCCTCCACCTCCTCCTCCTCCTCCTCCACCTTCTCCTCCTTCTCCTCCTCCTCCAACTCTTTTTCTTCCTCCTCCTCCTCATGCGCTTCATTTGTCTCCTCTTTTTTTATTTGTTCGTGCCGTAAATTCATATTATATTTCGGGGATTATCGTTTTTCCTTCTAATTGTCGTTTCTTTTTGTTTAATATTTTTTCTTCCTCCGCTGCTCTTGAATCCTGAGGAATGTAGGTTCATGGTCGGCAAAGCAACAATAATTGATATGACTCTGTATTTATAGAACTTCACGGCTTTGTGGAATGCTAGAGGGAGTTATTGAAGGTTTTCTAGCAGCATAAGTCGATCTCATGAAGGTATTTGACTGAGTGCATCGTGAAACACACTTGAACATTTTGCAGATTTGTAGAGTTCTTACAAGGAGCTGATGACTGGCCTGTACTCTGGGACTGACTCAGGGCCGTATTACAAGACAAACCCGAGAAGTTGCGGGTCCCTACAAAGGTCAATTTAGGGGCCGTACTGCAAGTCTAATGTGAGTAATTTCAGGTCCATACAGAGTTCGGGATGAATAACTCTGTAGGAACCCGAAACTTCTTGAATTGGACTTGTAATACGGCCCCTAAACCGACCTTTGTAGGGACCCAAAACTTCTCGGGTTTGACTTGTAATATGTCCCTGAGAGTTCTGTGGAGTGTGTCGGGAGGCGATTCCGACTCCCTCCCCGTTAATTCAGAAGTCTGAGGCAGGGCTGTGTCCTTGGTCCATCACTTTTCAACACCTGCATGGACTGAGTATTAGGCAAAAATTGCCTAAGAATTGCCGTTGCGGAGCATCTGTTGGCGACATGAAGGCAATATCACTGACCTTGTGTTTACTGACGATGCCGTCCTCCTCACGGAATTGCTGGAGGTCGTGGTGACAGCTCTCGAAGTGCTGCATGAGGAGGCGAAGCCTCTGGGACCAAAGGTCTTCCGGTCCAAAACTAAGGTTCGGTCGCTTGAAGGCTTGCAGGATGACACGGTTAGTTTGTTCATTCATGTGGTGAGCATGTTGAGGTCAATAAAAGTTTAAAATACTTTGATAACACAGTCCGAACAATGGCGGGATTTACCAGTAAGTCACTCGACGGATCAGCCTCCCCCTCGGTGTTATGAACATGTGAACATGAGGAGTCTAGAAGAGGCTGGTAGGCCTATACAAGGCAGCTCCTGTGAACCCAACCCCACCTAATATCATTATCCATGAATTTAACCTTTTTTTAATGTGAGTATCGTAATTCTACTCACAACATGAATGCCAAGCCTGTTCCACCCATCTACCACTCTGTTAGTAAACCAATTCTTGCCTGTGTCTTTGTTTAATCTGAATTAAACCAATATAAACCCATTACGACGTACCCTCATGTCATCCTGATTAAGGCCTTTCATCCATATATGAACCTCGATCCTCCTCTGTACCGATTCTAACATTTTGATATCCATTTTATAGTTAAATGACCAGAATTGAGCCGCATACTCGAGAGAGGTGTACCTAATGCTGAATATAGCCTGAGAATGATTTCGGCGCTTCTGTTGCTTACGCTTCTTGAAATGAATCCCAGTACCCTGTTTACGCGATTTCTAGCCAGACTGCATTGTGGCCTAGGACGGGGATCTGTGCTCACTAAGACCCTTAAATCACTCTCGCACCCAGACCTGTTCAGCGGAGTGTCATATATGCAATACTTATGCAGTGAGGGGTTGTTCCTACCTGCACTCAGGAAACTGCACTTTCCGACATTGAAATCCATCTGCCACTTCCCCGCTCAGTTATTCAATCTGTTTAGCTCATCCTGTAGATAACTAGCGTCCTGATCCGACCCAATGACCCTGCTGATCATGGTATAATCAACAAACTTACTGACATCACTACTAATTCCTTTATCTAAATCATTGATTTAAATGACAAATAGCAGTGGACCACATACCGAACCATGTAGGACTCGTA
The DNA here is from genome assembly GCF_024679095.1 of Eriocheir sinensis. Lineage (NCBI taxonomy): Eukaryota > Metazoa > Arthropoda > Malacostraca > Decapoda > Varunidae > Eriocheir > Eriocheir sinensis. The sequence continues at coordinate 22,034,461 of NC_066514.1, read as the reverse complement.
ACACAGCCCCAGTCAGATCTTTTACCATTGATTTGCACGCTTTGCTTCCTATTGCTAAGCCACACCCTGACCCAGTTCAAAACTTTCCCCGTCTACTCCGTGAGCCTGTAATTTAAGCAACAGTCGGTGGTGAGGAACTTCGTCGAACGCTTTACTAAAATGAAGGTATATCACATCATAGTTTTCATCTCTATCTACCGCTTCAATTACTTTATTATAGAAGGACAAGAGATCGGTAAAGCATGACCTACCTTTCGTGAACCCATGCTGCGAGTCGTAAACTAAGCTGCTTCTCTATATGATCCCGAATGCTCATGGATATTATCGACCTCATTATCTTGCCTATAAAGGATGTTAAGCTATTTGGGCGATATTTACAAGTAGCTGACCTGTCCCCCTTTTTGAAAATCGGCGTCACATTAGCTGTTTACCATAGCCTGGGAACATAACCAGAAGTTTTTATTGACATCTTAAAAATATCGGTTAGTGAGCGACTGAGAGCCTCCTTGTATCCCTTCAGAAGTCATGGAAACATTTTATCTAGACTTGACAATTTGTTTCTCTATAACTTATCTAGCTTATCCTGGACTACCTGTCTGGTGATGACTATATTCCTCAACTTGTCGCCGTACCTGAACCCTCTCAGGAATGGTCTTTTGATCCTCCAGTGTGAAGATTGAGATTTAATGAGTCTGAATGTCTAAAATTGATGTACATGTTGCCAATACTTCACAACATAAAAATCAAAGTGATTCATACATATTTACCGGAGATATGGCAACATCGTTTTTCCCCGGACGCTCCCCTTAAGTAGTCGTTCAACATTGTACTCATATTTTTGCAGTTTTCCACAAGCTCGCCTGCGTATGGTTTCTGTGGTCCAATTTTCTCCCTTGTTTTGTCTTATTCATCTTAAAGAGAGCCCTTGGGATGACTTTTGCCTCTTTTGAACTCGCTCAACATGAGAGTATAAGGCTTTGTCGATATCTTTCCTGTCAGAGAAAGATTCGAATATTTAGGTCACCTGTTCTCCTTGTCTTACTGATAGCCTGGGACATTGAATATAAACTTGGAGAATCGTGACAAAGCCTTTGGTACTAAGATCGGTAATATAAGACATTTTCGCTTCTCAAATCAGCAATTTCTAAAGGTCAAAGAGGGGGTCAGTTAGGTTCTAATGAGTGTTTCTTTACGTTCACGGCACAGAGGGAGGGTCAAACTACCACCAGGGTCATAAAACTACCCCTGGAAATGCCCACAACTCCTACGAAAGCCTTGTTAAATATGTGTTCTTGGGCGGCGAAATGTCTTGTAATGCGATCCTAAGTCCTTCGCAGGGTCATGCTGTATCGCTGGAATGACTTCGTGTCGAACTAGCGACTGCGTTAAACTGAATCGAGGTCTGTTACCATCTTAGTCCGTGAACGCCAACTCCGGCTATATGGGCACGTGGCACGCTCTCAGATGTCAGTCCTGCTTATAGGGTTGTTTCTGAACGAGACAACCCTGACTGGAGGAGACTAAGGGAACACCCACTAACTCATGCATGGGAAAAGTTGATCGATTCATGAAGGGGACTAGAATAGGAAGGGAAGTTGTGTGGAGGTTTGTAGGTTGACTGTCTGGGGTGGAGTGGGTGGGCGACGCGAACCTGGCGTTATGCTCCCTGTTAGTTTTTTTTTCTGTAGTTTCTCTCTCTTTTTCTTTTTCCTTTTCCTCCTTCCCTTCATCTTCGTGGTGCAGTGGTTAGCACACTCGGCTCACAACCGAGAGAGCCCGGGTTCGATTCCCGGGCGGAGTGAAAAAAATTGGGCGGCTTTTCCGATACCCTACGCCCCTGTCCACCCAGCAGTGAATGGGTACCAGGTATTAATCGGGGGTTGTGTCCCGTCTCCTGGGGTCTGTTCCCTTCTCCTATAGTTCCTTCCCCTCCTGTCTCTCTCCGGCATATGACCACAGATGGCGCGCCGACTAAACGAAACTATCCAAACTTTTCCTTCTCTTTATATTCACATCTTCCTTCCTTCCTTCTTCCCCTCTCCCTCCCTTCCTTCTCCCCCTTCTTCCCTTTTCTCCCATGTCATCTATTCCTTGTTTTCTTACACTTTCTCTTTTGCGTTCGCGTGTGTTTTTGTGTTCTTGCTTGTGAACTTTGTGTGTTGCCTGTGATTTCCCGACGTGTGTTTTGTGTGTGACGTTTGTGGTTTCTGTGAGTGTGTCTGCCTGTGATTTCCCGACGTGTGTGCTTCTCTCGTCTCCTTCCCTTCCCCTGCAGCTCTCTTACCATCCCTTGATCTCTCCTCCTTCTCCTCGTCTCCTCTTCCTCCTACCATTCCTTCTTCTTTCCTTTTCTTCTACTATTTTTTTCCATTTGTTTCTCTCATTTCTTTCTTTCTCCATTCCTCCGCCGTTCTTGCATTTCTATTTTTTCTCCTCACTCTATTCCCCCTCCTCCCTACCTCCCTCTTCCTCCCACCATCATCCTCTTTTATCTGCTCTCCTCCCCTCCCTTTATCCTCCTCCTCCTCCTCTCAAGGTACTAAAAAAACACATTGGCGGTAATAACACGCAGACGAGAGAGAGAGAGAGAGAGAGAGAGAGAGAGAGAGAGAGAGAGAGAGAGAGAGAGAGAGAGAGAGAGAGAGAGAGAGAGAGAGAGAGAGAGAGAGAGAGAGAGAGAGAGAGAGAGAGAGAGAGAGAGAGAGAGAGAGAGAGACCCCTCCTCGCCCTATGACACACACACACGCACACACACACGCACACACACGGACACTCAATCATCACCCTTCTGTCCCCGTGTCGTTGGGTCCATTATCGCTCATTACACTTAAAGTCACAACAGAGAGAGAGAGAGAGAGAGAGAGAGAGAGAGAGAGAGAGAGAGAGAGAGAGAGAGAGAGAGAGAGAGAGAGAGAGAGAGAGAGAGAGAGAGAGAGAGAGAGAGAGAGATAGAGAGAGAGAGAGAGAGAGAGAGAGAGAGAGAGAGAGAGAGAGAGAGAGAGATGAAAGTGGTTTAGGTGAATGATAACTTAACACCTTATTCCCCCGCGTTGATGAGGCTTTTAATCTCGTATTCCTTCCTACTCTAATTTTTGGCTTAATTTTCCCCACGTGAAGACAATAGGAACCAAAGTGGACTGAGTGGAGCATGCATTATCGCCCCTAAGGCCTTGTATTAGAAGGGTCAAAGTTGCATGTTACGTTGTCTTTCTCTCTCTCTCGTCTTAAATATCTGGGATTTTTTTTTTCATTTTTTTTTATCTCTGAGTTTTTACTGATTTTGTTAATGAGGTTTTGTGCGATTTCTGCTTTTCTTCTTTTTTGTTATTTTTTGATCTTCGCGTTCTTACTTTTAATCTGTTCTTCACTTTCCTCTTATTCCGATTATTGTTCTTCTTGTTCTTGTTCTTCATGTATTTCATTTTCGTTTTTTGTTTTTTTCTTCTTTACTTCTTGGGGGGCTTCGTGGTGCAGTGGTTAGCACACTCGGCTCACAAACGAGAGTGCCCGGGTTCAATTCCCGGGCGGAGTGGAAAAATTTGGGCGGCTTTTCCGATACCCTACGCCCCTGTCCACCCAGCAGTGAATGGGTACCAGGTATTAATCGGGGGCTGTGTCCCGTCTCCTGGGATCTGTTCTCTTCTCCTATAATTCCTTCCCCTGCTGTCTCTCTCCGGCATATGACCACAGATGTTGCGCCGACTAAACGAAACTTTCTTTACATCTTCCTCTTCTTCCTCCTTCATAGCAACATCCTCCTTTTCATCCTCTTCGAACTCCTGCCTGTCCTTCACCTCTCCTCTTTCTCTTGCTCCTCCTCCTCCTCCTCCTCCTCCTTTATATCCTCCGTCAGCCACTCGCCGTCTCACACCAAGAGGTTTTTCCGCAGTATAAGACGCAGACCTGACTGAGATTTGCACGCATTGTACCTCACAACCCTCCCTCACAAGGCTCAGAGTCGTGTTCCCTTTCTAACACAACACATTACACCTATATCATTTTTGAGTCGTACAAGACGCGGCTGGGTTAACGTTTTTATGAATTTTTAGCCCTATTACCCTCTGTCATACGGCTCACGATAGCGTCTTTTTTGTAGAACGCAGTGTAGAAGGTTGGGTCATCTATATACAGCTATATTTTTATAACATGTGTGATGACCTACGACCCTGTGTGTTACTGGGTTACGATCTCTTATCATCTTCGTTCTCTGTTATATATCTCTCTCTCTCTCTCTCTCTCTCTCTCTCTCTCTCTCTCTCTCTCTCTCTCTCTCTCTCTCTCTCTCTCTCTCTCTCTCTCTCTCTCTCTCTCTCTCTCTCTCTCTCTCTCTCTCTCTCTCTCTCTCTCTCTCTCTCTCTCTCTCTCTCTCTCTCTCTCTCTCTCTCTCTCTCTCTCTCTCTGTCTGTGTCTGTGTCTGTCTGTCTGTCTGTCTGTCTGTCTGTCTGTTTGTGTGTGTGTGTGTGTGTGTGTGTGTGTGTATGAAACAGAGTGAAGAAAAGGTAAAGCATATAAAGAAGAGTAAGGAAAATAAAGAAGAAATGGAAGGAAGGAAAAGAGAGAAAAATAATAAAAAAGGGAATAGAAATGAAATAAGGGCTAGACCAACCTTGCGCGCGCGCACACACACACACACACACACACACACACAGTGGATAGCGTCTGCCGGACCAGGATCGATTCCAGCCGGGTGAAGATAAGTTGGGTTTATCTTTTTTCACGTGTAGCCTGTTCACTAGCGGTGAGTAGGTACGCGTCGTCAGGCAAGGAGTTGTGACCTCGTGTCGCGGTGTATTTGTGTGTGAGTGGTCTCAGTCCTACAAGATTGATACGAGCTCTGTGCTCTTCTGTCAGGGGAACGCCATGTCTCTGAGAGACCCGCAGCAGACCAAGAGGTGAATTACACACACACACACACACACACACCTTGGCTTCAATAAATCTTCACTATTCACGGTCTCTAGATCTCAGGACTTCATTAAGAAGGAAAGCAAGATTTTCCCAGTCACTGTGCTGCTTCATATCTCCTGACGAAGAGGTGGAGGAGGAGGAGGAGGATGGAAACATGGAAATGCAGGCAACAGAAAGCATGTTGGCTCATTACTAGGTTGCCCGCTCTGGTAATTATGTTTGCTCGACAGCCACTTTGTGCCTCCAGAGCAGATGAAAGCACTTCGTATTCAGTCTACTCCTGACGCAGTGAAATAGCGGTCAATTCGATTTTTAAAGAAGTTGATGGTATTCACATTTACTATTTCGGGGGGAAGATTATTCCAATGACGGATGACTCGGTTTGAGAAGAAACTCCTGCCAATATCTGTACTTTATCTCCTCGCCTGGATTGATGGACTATTATTTCCAGTTCTTATATTGGTTTGTAGCTCAAAAAAATTGCAATGGCCGACGTTACTAAACTTCTTCAGGTACTTGAAAACCTGAATCATATCTCCTCGTATGTGTGTCTTTTCCAGCGTGTCGAAGTTGCGTCGCTTGAGTCGTTACTCGTACGGTTGAGGCCTAAAGACTGGAATCAGTTTCGTAGCACAGTGCTGAACCCTTTCCAATAATTCAATGTCCTTCCTGTAATAAGGTAACCAAAAATGTACTGCATACTCGAGGTGAGGTCTTGCCACTGAATTATACAAGGACAACATTACTTCTGGCGTTATACACTCGAAGTTTCTCGCCATGAACCCGAGCGTAACATTGGCTTTGTTATATGCATTTTACAGTGTTTAAGGTCACTGCTGATGGTGACCCCAAGATCCGATTTCTCCTGCACGACCTACAGTGGTTGGGGGCTTCGTGGTGCAGTGGTTAGCACACTCGGCTCACAACCGAGAGAGCCCGAGTTCGATTCCCGGGCGGAGTGGAAAAATTTGGGCGGCTTTTCCGATACCCTATGCCCCTGTCCACCCAGCAGTGAATGGGTACCAGGTATTAATCGGGGGTTGTGTCCCGTCTCCTGGGATCTGTTCCCTTCTCCTATAATTCCTTCCCCTCCTGTTTCTCTCCGGCATATGACCACAGATGTTGCGCCGACTAAACGAAGCTTTACAACATTACCTGTAGTGGTTTCCCAAGCATGCTGTATGTATGGTTGATATTTTTGGACCCAAAGTGTATGACTTTATATTTATCAGCATTGAGGGATATTTGCCACTTTTCAGATTTGATCGAGGTCCTTTTGGATGGTTCCGCAGTCGGCCGTCGTGAGGGCCTTTCCACCCACTTCAGTGTCGTCAATCAACTTTGATACGATGGATTTCAGTCCTGTCTCTAGATTTTTGTAAATAAGAAAGAAAATGGGTCCCAGCACTGACCCTCGTTGCACTCCACTGGTGACTGGGAGCCACTCGTAAGCCGACGCTTTGAGTAACACTCATTGTTTTCCGTCGGTCCAACACCCGCTTAACGTAGTTTCATAATTAGTCGCTTGTGTAGTATCTTGTCGAAGGCTTTTTGAAAATCCAGGTGTATAACATCGCCTGAGATGTGTTCATCCCATTGGAAGAAGTCTAGTAGATTTATTAAGCATGAGCGCTTGTGTCTGAAACCATGTTTTTTTTGTCGTAAATTATATTATTGTCCTC
>NC_066514.1:21960271-22027771 GCF_024679095.1 Eriocheir sinensis | reverse complement strand
AATGTAAAGTTCTTGGTTAGCATTAGTTCGAAGGCTCTGGTACCTTTTGTGAGCTGCATCTCTATCTTTGACAGCACGAGAACAAGCGTGATTAAACCATGTCTTTTTAGCATGAGGAGTAGTGAAAGTACGTGGAATGTATGCCTCCATTTCAGTGACAATCACCTCTGTGATGCGCTGAGCACACACAGAAGGGTCTCTATCCTGGAAGCAATAATCATTCCACGGAAAATCAGAAAAGTATATCCTCAGGTCGTCTCACCGAGCTGAAGCAAAATGCCAGAAGCATCGCCTCTTCGGTGGGTCCAGAGGGTGTACAGGAGCGATAGGACAGTTCATGATTAGCATTAGTTCGAAGGCTCTGGTACCTTGTGTGAGCTGCCTCTCAATTCGCACGGCGGCGATGTTTACGCTCCAACCCAACAGGTGACGGTGTGTTCCTCTACTCAAGGGTTTCCTTCAGGTTCATTATTTGTTGTCTTGCCAAGTGATTGTTTTTGTTCTCTATACATTTACCTTTCAGACACTGCGGAGCTCCTCGATCATTCTCGAGGTTTTCCTCAGACTTGCTTAGTAAAACTGTCATCCTTATTTCTCTAATACTTGTAAGCAGGTTGTGAATAATTTTGGAGATAGTGTTACCTTCGATACCTGACATCCTTGCATTTCTTGGCCAGCAAGTTAGCAGCTCGTCACACCAGAAACATAGCTATAGAGACGCATAGGGTTTGAAGAAGGAACTAAGAGGTTTAGCGATATATTCATTAGAGATTCTGCTAAAGATGTGTGTTTCCCCTTCTCTGGTACCTCCTGAGCCACTCCCTCACACCACTTAATTGTCCACAGGTACCACACTGATATAAGTTCGGATAATCATCAAAGACTGTCACTGTTTTGTCTCAATGGCTGCACGTGTGGACACAGCTGGAGCATTTGAAATTCATTGCCACCAGTGTTACAGTACTTCAAAGAGTCTCCCCAAAAGAAATGCTCGGTAATATAGCAGGAAAAAAAAAATTGGGAAGTCTAGGAATTTAATTTTTGGCTGCTTAGTACTAAAAACAATTAGCACACAAGTCTGACGAGAAAGTTTTTGACAGGAGACGAGACACTGAAAAGGTGATGAAGCCGACGCCCAGAAGTACCAGAGCGGCAGCTGAAGAGGACAGGAAAAACAGCGTTAATATACTCAAGACAAATGAAATATGAGAGAGTAACATCACCTGGGATTAAACTAACATCAGATGATATGAAGATGCCAATGTAGTGGAGCCTAGAAATCTTTAGAGACTGAAAAACATGCAAAAAGAATGATCTATGAACGAGTTTCGGTCACCTGCCACTTCTGCAACACAAGTCATGCTGTCAGACCTCACCAGCGTTGCCAAATTGTCGTACTCTGAGCATTGTATTTATCATTTCTAACCTCCAAGACCGTCGTAACCACACAAACAATGATAGAAAATTAAAGGTATCGTTGAAACTGTTAAAGTGTGATGATTGTCGCTCCTTGTTGCTAGAGTTATCGGTCAGAAACCAGGAAAATGCAATGCGCTGAGTACGGTAATTTGGCAACGCTGGACCTCACTGTACGCTTGTAGCCACTCAATGGACCTATTCGTTGAACATCAAAACTTGGAACTACAATATTTTCAACCTTTCTCCAGCCCACAAGCCCACAATCCTTCACTTAAACAATAGTAACATGTCTAGCTCTGTCTTTTTCTCTTCCTAGACTTCAGCAAGCACTGTCCCCTTGTGGCTTCTTTTCCTCTCCCAAGTCCAACGTCTAGGGTTTTGTTTTATTCCATACTCTCCTAGTCAATCATTTCTTCCCTGTCACCATCTTAGTGTCCTTATTTCATCACTCCCCCGTCCCTTTATATCATACGAGTAAATACAGTCTATCAATTGTTATCTATTCTCTCATTCCATCAGGAGTTCATCACTGTCTAACCTGTTCCCTTTATCCTGTCATACATATTCTAGGACTTAATGTTCCCATAATCTTCCTACTCTGGTCTTAATCACGTAGTTTTTTATCTGCTTAATCTTTTACACTGCCCTTCCGTAACTTCCTGCACCGTTCTTGGTCAGTCCTCTCCCGTCCCCCTAATCTTTTATACTGTTTATCATTTCGATCTTATCCCACCATTTCCTATGTCGTCACTGCCTTCATGTGTCAATACCCTATAGTACCCCCTTTCCCAACCCTGGGGTCGCCAAGCGTTTTTCCTGGGGCCGCCAAGACCTCAAAGTATCAATGATGGTGTTACATTATAATAACTAAACCAGCGGGGTCGCAGTCATGTCGAGAGGTGCATGATTGGGGTCGCCTGAAAAAAGGTTGGGATCCACTGTGAGTCTAGTCGCATTATTGCAAAACCACTGATATACTAATGAAGTCTTCTAGAATTACCTAAGTTCTGAGACACAATTTACCAAAACCACACAAGTGACTGGAATTACAAGATTTAAATAGTTCAGCCTCAAACCTTCAAGTGTGCTTTAGTGGTAATCTTGGTTTCGGCCACCTCTTTTGTTTCTTTTTTAGGAGCAGCGAGTAGCGGGCTTTTTTTTATTATTGTTCTTCTTTGTGTGTGTGCCCTTGAGCTGCTTCCTTTGTTGTAAAAAAAAAAAATGAATTAGTTACAAATTTGACAATTACCACAATACTTCAGACTGACATTAACTTTAGGGGAAAAGTGAATCATGTTATCCTAGTAGAATAGGAAATTACGACATAGAAAAGTAAGCTAGTTGACTTTACTTTCTTAACCCGGTAGCAGCGACGGGCCAAATTTGTGGCTTTACCGTGTACCAGCGATGGGCCAAATTTGTGGCTTTACCGTGTACCAGCGATGGGCCAAATTTGTGGCTTTACCGTGTACCAGCGACAGGCCAAATTTGTGGCTTTACCGTGTACCAGCGATGGGCCAAATTTGTGGCTTTACCATGTACCAGCGATGGGCCAAATTTCTGCCATGCATAAACTGATCACATATGCGTTAATATATATTATGAAATGGTTTGCGTGAGTGATTATTCTTTCTCATTATTTTGCTTAGAGGGGCCTTTAACCTAACTTAGCCTAAAATAACCTAACCTAACCTAACAAACATGACCCCCCCAGTTACCGGGTTAAATAAAGCATTCGAGACATCTGTTGTATCTTTCCCTTTGAACACAGACTGCATGGCCTATTGAATACTGAAACCTAAAGAATCTTGTCTGAAAACTTGTCCACGATCATTTTTCCCTACATTAAGACAACAGCACTAGCCTTTAGTGGTGACACAGTTTATGCATCATCTATCCTTCCTTCCTCCTCCCCATTCTGTCCTCCCTTCCTTCCTTTCCTCCCCACCCCATTCTGTCCTCCCTTCCTTCCTTTCCTCCCCACCCCATTCTGTCCACCCTTCCTTCCTTTCCTCCCCACCCCATTCTGTCCTCCCTTCCTTCCTTTCCTCCCCACCCCATTCTGTCCTCCCTTCCTTCCTTTCCTCCCCACCCCATACTGTCCTCCTTCCTTCCTTTCCTCCCCACCCCATTCTGTCCTCCTTCCTTCCTTTCCTCCCCACCCCATTCTGTCCACCCTTCCTTCCTTTCCTCCCCACCCCGTTGTGTCCGCCCTTCCTTGCTTTCCTCCCACCCCATTCTGTCCTCCTTCCTTCCTTTCCTCCCCACCCCATTCTGTCCTCCCTTCCTTCCTTTCCTCCCCACCCCATTCTGTCCTCCTTCCTTCCTTTCCTCCCCACCCCATTCTGTCCTCCCTTCCTTCCTTTCCTCCCCACCCCATTCTGTCCTCCCTTCCTTCCTTTCCTCCCCACCCCATTCTGTCCTCCCTTCCTTCCTTTCCTCCCCACCCCATTCTGTCCTCCCTTCCTTCCTTTCCTCCCCACCCCATTCTGTCCTCTCTTCCTTCCTTTCCTCCCCACCCCATTCTGTCCTCCTTCCTTCCTTTCCTCCCCACCCCATTCTGTCCTCCTTCCTTCCTTTCCTCCCCACCCCATTCTGTCCTCCCTTCCTTCCTTTCTCCTCCCCACCCCATTCTGTCCTCTCTTCCTTCCTTTCCTCCCCACCCCATTCTGTCCTCCTTCCTTCCTTTCCTCCCACCCCATTCTGCCCTCCCTTCCTTCCTTTCCTCCCCTCCCCATTCTGTCCTCCCTTCCTTCCTTTCCTCCCCACCCCATTCTGTCCTCCCTTCCTTCCTTCCTCCTCCCCATTCTGTCCTCCCTTCCTTCCTTTCCTCCCCACCCCATTCTGTCCTCCCTTCCTTCCTTTCCTCCCCACCCCATTCTGTCCTCCCTTCCTTCCTTTCCTCCCCACCCCATTCTGTCCTCCCTTCCTTCCTTTCCTCCCCACCCCATTCTGTCCTCCCTTCCTTCCTTTCCTCCCCACCCCATTCTGTCCTCCCTTCCTTCCTTTCCTCCCCAGTCAAAATACATCTTCCCTTCCTTTTTTTTTTTTTTTTTTGACTCCACCACTTGCATAGCTGTTGCGGAAAATGAAAACAAAGTGAAGAAAACCAAATACTTAACCTTACTTCAAATTTCCCCTGTGAGGAATTTACATGAAAACTACAGCGGTGGCTACTCATTGTCAGGTATAAGTCATGAATGCCGTAGGTCACCAGCATCCTCTTGCTCTGAACCCTTTCCCATTTTTTTTTTCTGAACCCTTTCCCATTTTTTTCTGAACCCTTTCCCATTTTTTTCTGAATCCTTTCCCATTTTTTTTTTCTGAACCCTTTCCCATTTTTTTTCTGAACCCTTTCCCATTTTTTTTAAGTCCACCTTGTTTGATTCAGCCTTGGCGAATTTAGTCCAAATTTTCACTTTCTATATTACCCAGACTTAAGATATTGTTCAGAACCTGGTGTCCTTCAACGCCTCAAAAACGCAGTTTCTCCACCTATCCACTCGACACAATCTTCCAAACAACTATCCCCTATTCTTTGACAACACCCAGCTATCACCTTCCTCAACACTAAACATCCTCGGTCTATCCTTAACTCAAAATCTCAACTGGAAACTTCATATCTCATCTCTTACTAAATCAGCTTCCTCGATGCTGGGCGTTCTGTACCGTCTCCGCCAGTTCTTCTCCCCTGCACAGTTGCTGTCCATATACAGGGGCCTTGTTCGCCCTCGTATGGAGTATGCATCTCATGTGTGGGGGGGCTCCACTCACACAGCTTTTCTGGACAGAGTGGAGGCTAAGGCTCTTCGTCTCATCAGCTCTCCTCCTCATACTGATAGTCTTCTACCTCTTAAATTCCGCCGCAATGTTGCCTCTCTTTCTATCTTCTATCGATATTTCCACGCTGACTGCTCTTCTGAACTTGCTAACTGCATGCCTCCCCCTCCCGGCCCCTGCACTCGACTTTCTACTCATGCTCATCCCTATACTGTCCAAACCCCTTATGCAAGAGTTAACCAGCATCTTCACTCTTTCATCCCTCACGCTGGTAAACTCTGGAACAATCTTCCTTCATCTGTATTTCCTCCTGCCTACGACTTGAACTCTTTCAAGAGGAGGGTATCAGGACACCTCCCGAAACTGACCTATCTTTCGGCCACCTCTTTGGATTCTTTTAGGAGCAGCAAGTAGCGGGCTTTTTTTTATTAATGTTTACTTTTTTTGTGCCCTTGAACTGTCTCCTTTGCTGTAAAAAAAAAAAAAAAAAAAAAGATCAAAACCCACAATTCAAAACTCTTGCATGGCTATACAAGTCCCTAATAGTACCCTTCCCTGACTGCCAAGATTCTAACCTATCCATTAACCCGGTAGCAGCAGGGATCATGTTTTCAAATGGTCCCTCCGAGCGAAAAAATGATGAAAAAATCACCCCTCACACAAACAGTTTCATAATATATATCAAAGCATTTGTGATCAGATTATGTATCATCTATTTTGGGGGGTTTATATCATGGCACAAATTTGGCCCGTCGCTGCTACCGGGTTAAGTGATCAAACCTACCCATCAAACCCTGTCATTCACCCTGGTCCCCCAAATATTAGTTCCTTACCGCCAGGAGTTGGATGTAGCAGATAACCTAATCTTGAGTGGTGTCTGCTCACTGGCAGGCACAAATATTCCATCCAGATCACAACTAAACTTAAATTATCAAAACATTCTAAACCCTATTTCACGCTTCCCTGGTTAATAATCCACCTATTCTACTTCCTATTAAGTGCCCATTTCGAACTAATCTTTCCCCCGGAGAGGCTGATTATTATTCACGTAAGCCATGATCAAGCCACTAATTATAACCCTCTCTGTTTTCACTGGTAGCGTGCTGGGCCCACATTCACCGCGTGATGGACGACGCGGGTTCGAATCCCCACGCTACCACCTCGGATTTTTCAGTCACCGCCGAGTGGCTTAAAACTACCCACATGCTGTCCTGAAGACCACCCATCAACCGTCCAAGTGAATCAAGAAGTTCCGGGGGGCAGCATGAGCCAAGAGAAGATGGCGCCACTATAAAGAAAAAATAAATTGTTCATCCATAGTTGCCAAGTGCTTGCACAAACTCCATTTCACCTACGAGCGTGATATTACTCTTTAGTGATCAAATTCTACACTCCGTCAAGTTATCCTGGTCAAGAGAAGTCAAAATATTTCTCCCTTACTGCCAAGAGTTTAAGGTCTAGTAAACTGTTCCTGCCAAACTAAATACTTCAGTCATGCCACATATTCCTGTTAAATGATTAAAACAATTCTACACATTACCTCAGCTATCCTGGTCAAGATCACAGGATATATTCATCCCTTACTGCGAAGAGTTAAGGGTTGGTATTCTAAAACACTCTCGCTTCTCACATCAGCTATTTCTAAAGGTCAAAGAAGGGGTCAATCGGGTTCTAATGAGTGTTTCTTCAGGTTCACGGTACAGAAGAAGGGCCAGACTACCACTGGGCCATAAAACTACTTCTGGATATGCCCAAAACTCCTACGAAAGCCTTGTCAAATATGTGAACTTAGGTGACGAAATGTTTAGTTATACGGCCCAAGATGTCGTTAACCATCACTGCCAAAAGCTTCAATTATACTTAACTATCAGCAAGCCGCATCAGTAGCACAAGGACAGCTGCAGCATCTCACCAGTCTGGACGCGATAAACCACCAGCAGACGAGCCGGGATCTGCGGAAAGGACAGTAAGCCGTTAGAAAGGCTGTACTAACGACCGGAAGGAGTGACTACCTACCGAACCAAAACCAAGGCCAATGTACCAAACAATCACATACTAAGGGCCGCTTTCACAGTCACTTTGTTTGTTTTGATCGTTACCAATGGCGGCGATCGACGCTATAGTTTTCCACGTGAAACTGGCCTATGGGGTAGTGGCGGCTGCAGAGGAAGCGAGAGGTGATGAGAGTGTGTGGTGAGGTGCGGGGCTAGGCTAACCCCGCAGCCGCCACTACCCCATCGGCCAGTTATACCTGGAAATACTTTAGCGGCGATCGGGGCCATTGGTAACGATCAAAAACAAAATGACTGTGAAAGCGGCCCTAAGGACTAGCACCTGACTGGGCTGGCTGATTAACTGTTAAAAGTCAGTGGTGTTGAATATTCTCTAACATTTAAATGGCTCATCCACCAAAAACTAACGGTTATGGAGTAATGGCTAAATCGATATACGAAGATAAAGTAACTCAGTAATGAAATTCCAGTTAACCCGGTAGCAGCGACGGGCCAAATTTGTGGCTTTACCGTGTAGCAGCGACGGGCCACATTTTTGCCATGATATAAACCCCCCAAAATAGATGATGCATAACCTGATCACAAATGCATTGATATATATAATGAAATGGTTTGCGTGAGTGATGATTTTTTTTCTCATTCTCCCGCTTAGAGGTACCATTAAGAAACATGATCCCCGCAGCTACCGGGTTAAAGAACGAAAAACTCACAAACGCGGTATTTCAACATCAGATACCTAACCGACTAAGGCGATACCAAGCAGCCACGCGGCCCAGCAACCCTGTTCTCAGACGCTATCGGCTCTCACGACTATCACTTCTTAAGGCCACAAAGGAGATCAATCGGATTCTTATGAGTTTTTTTTTCACATTTATGGAGCACGAAACTTGCCAAACCATCCTCAGGGTCATAAATCTACCCATGGAAACACGATCACAATCTCTACGAAAGCCTAAACAAATATGGGTCCAGAATCTCAAGTTACCAAGGACAAACACTAACCCAGAAACAAACTTAACAGGGACAAACACTGACCCAGAACCTCAGTTAACGTGTTATGCACCTAGTAAAGTAGTAAACTAGTAAAGTATGTAAAGGTAATGACTGGTATGATATTGTGAATAATATACTGTTTTTAGTATCTTTAATGCAAAGTATGTATTTTTAGCGAATGGATGAGCTCAATGCCAAAACAAATTTCATGTATTTCGTATTCAATGTGACAATAAAGTTATCTTATCTTATCTTATCATAGGTCTATTCTTGCCCTTGAGCTGCCTACCTTGCTTAATATAAAAAAAACTCAGTTACCAAGAACAAACACCACCACTGTTCAGTCTCACTTTTACAACATTCTCGGGACCAATAACTTATCAGGAACCGAACTTTGCATCGCTTTCACATCAGGGAACTATTGACCATCTAATCATCAAATTTTAGACTCAGGATATGACACGAACTAATGACACTAGGCAGAAATATTATAAGTCTATATACCAAGTCAAGTCACTCTACTTCAAAACTGCGACCGGTACGCGCAGGAGGCGGTTTTGGGGCGGAGCAGCGGGATGACGTCACTTGAAGCTAAAAAAGAAAAAAAATACCCGCCAGTTCAGGGGTGACTAAAGTTGGGGCCGTGTGTGCACTCTGGATGTGCATTCTCGCCTTCTTTCACAGCGCGTTCAGGCAAGCCACTGACGAAAAAATGTCTTTTTATTGTGCTATTGCGTGACTGTAATTCCAATGCCTACAAACGGCGGTGTGGGGTGTGAGGGAGGGCATGTTGAAGTGATTGATGTAAATTAGTCCGCCTTTCTTCGTTTTCTCTAAATCCCTGTTTCTACATTCTTTAGTTTGGCTCCAAGCAGTGTCACGCATAAACCACGCCTCGGCCGTGTCTCCTCCCACAAACCTGCGTATGACTTGACTTGGTGTATATAGACTTAGGAAATATTCTTTATGACAGCACTTTCAGAAGGAAACACACGAACACTATTGACACTATCTAGGAATAATTACGTAACATCACTTCCACGAGCAATTAACTAAATGTTACCCGCACTGAAGATCACAAAGGCACTGGCTTGACACCTTACGTATAAAATAAAATAAGCTACACGAGAGATACATCGATTGCCCAGACTAATAAGTATCAATACGACCCACCACTTAGGTTACATGATAAACAGAAATTATCCGCAGCATCGTTCAAAACAGCTCTGACAATTGATGCCTAAATAGAGAATAAAGAAAATTACATGAGAAGACGATACAGACTGCCCAGACACCAACAATTATTAACATGAACCGAACCAGCACTTTAGGTTATAAAAACAAGTAACCCGCAACTCCATGAAAACATCCGACACTTGACATCAGCTAGAAAGTTGGAAAGTTTGGTTTAGTCGGCGCAACATCTGTGGTCATATGCCGGAGAGAGACAGAAGGGGAAGGAATTATAGGAGAAGGGAACAGACCCCAGGAGACGGGACACAACCCCCGATTAATACTTGGTACCCATTCACTGCTGGGTGGACAGGGGCGTAGGGTATCGGAAAAGCCGCCCACATTTTTCCACTCCGCCCCGGGCTCTCTCCATTGTGAGCCGAGTGTGCTAACTATTGCACCACGAGGCCCCCGACGTCAGCTAGAGAACGAAACAAATTACACGAAACAATACGATCCAGATTGAATAATAGTTCGAAGCTGTACTAACACTAAACTAGCATAATTGATTTACATGACTGATTTACATTATACGATACATATTAAGTTGCATAATACGACACGTTACCAAGAAATAGAGAAGGGCAGGACCAGCAGCACCTCGACAACGGCCCTGCAAACGTAACCTCCACTCCCCTTGGCTGTCAAAATGAGAATGGTTTACCTCTGTCCAACGTTGAAAAGTTGTCGTACTCTGCCGCTTATGTTTCCTGATTTCCGACCTAAAAACTGCCTCCTCGACCCCAATAACTGCCTTCATATATACTTATCGTTAAAATGGTTAATTATTTCTGTTTCTTGGCAATAGTTAAGGATCAGAAACTGGTAAATACGACGCTCTGAGTACGATAATCTGGGAACGTTGCCTCAGTCCCTTCCAACCCAGACGCTGCCTCCCCCTTTACTCCCAGCCAATCACCGCCTTCCACCCACCGCCGGGCAGCCAATCACCTTCCTACACACACACACACACACACACACACACACACACAAACCTCCTTCCCTTCCTCCCTCGCCCTCACGACTATCGAATAAGTGATTGTTCAAGGGTTCATTCAAAGGGTTCAGTATCTCATCGAATCGAAGCAGGGATTGAAACCCAGTCCACGTCTCTCTCTCTCTCTCTCTCTCTCTCTCTCTCTCTCTCTCTCTCTCTCTCTCTCTCATGTGCAATATATTCACCAACAAATAGATTCATCATTGTACTGCTATACCATTGCTAGGAATATACGAGAAACAGTTTGTGCGGGTCCCTCACTCCAGTCAATTAAGAATCACTCTAATCGTGTACGACAACATTATCACTTCCATAATAATGTACTGTGCGCTCCTATTCCCCTCCATAACTTATAAACATTCCTTCACTTTTATCCGTGGGCGAAAGGCGGATGAACGTGGATGCTGGATGTGGATGCTGAAAAGATGAGATGACCAACGCTTACCATCCCCCCTCCGAGGCTCTGATGGACACAACTTATGGACCCACCACACCACACTACCACGAGTACCACCATCATTACCTCCACCACACACTATCACCATCACCCATACACCACCACATCCATAACCGTACAAGTGTTAACAGGAATGTGACGCCTTGTAGCAGAGTCCGTAGAGCTTCTTCACTGGTAGTCACACGAGCCCTGTTTTTAGTCATCACAGGGAGGACATTCTAGTCTCTTGATTCTGAGGCAGTTGCTCATGTTAAGTTGTGCTGTGGTGTTTCTGGTGTATCGAAACTATGAGCACGAGTTGGCTTAATGATTCCCTGACCCTTGACTTATCTTTATTTCAGGCGGCGAGAGTAGGAAGAGGAAACTACACTCGACACAAACAAACTGAATAAGACAGGTATTACAAGACACTTTCATTTCTCACATCAGTTATTACTAAAGGTCAAAGAGGGGATCAATCGGGTTCTAATTAGTGTTTCTTTAAGCTCATGCTACAGAGGAAGGGTCAAACTACTACCAGGGTCATGAAACTATCCCTGGAAATGCCCACAACACCTGCGAAAGCCTTGTCAAATATGTGAACTTGGGCGACGAAATGTTTTAAAATACGACTTGCAGTTTTGTGCTCTGCTTTGTTGTCTGAAAAAAAATTAGTGAATGCCTTTTGCTATAGAACATGTGTTGCAGCAGCTCGATAGATTACACAAGGTTTGCAGGTGATACTGTTTCTTCAAGATGGACAGGCAAAACAAAATTCTAGTCGAAACATCGAAATCAGTTATTCCAGAGTTCAGTTTCGCCGTTGCTTGCTGACGATAACATTTGTCATAGGTGACTTGCCTAATATCACCCACACGCTGTAGCAGAAAGCGAAAAAATGGGAGAGAGATAGCATAAAAGACTTAGAAGAGATAGGAAGACGAAACGGAGATGGATAGAGTGAGGGAAGGAGAAGGAGCTTAAGAATTGAAGTAAGAAAGGAAGGTAGCGAAATGTAAGGAAAAGGAATATATGACAGAGAGAGAGAGAGAGAGAGAGAGAGAGAGAGAGAGAGAGAGAGAGACGCGGGAAAGGAAAATGTGCGTTAAAAGTTACTCTACACCAAATATAGCAGAAAAAAAGAGAAATGAGAGAGAGAGAGAGAGAGAGAGAGAGAGAGAGAGAGAGAGAGAGAGAGAGAGAGAGAGAAAGGTAATTTTTAAGAAGAACGTGCCTCTATTTTCTACGATTTGTTAGCAATTTCTTTCACATAAACAACAGTAATATATACGACAATATATACCAAGAAAAAATACTAAAACTTCGGGGATATATATGTGACCTCCCTCGTGGCTTGGTCCCCCTCAACCACCATAAGTTTTACTGTTTCCGCAAGGCTCTTATTGTTCTGGTGTGTATTTTCAGTGTTTTGTGGGAAAGAATTCTGAAAAAAATAAAAAAAACGAGGCGGGCTCCTGCTCTTGACAATGACCATCCCAGACAATGGCATCCCATCGCTGAGAAAATTCAGGCGCTCGACTTCTCCTGCATTCACTCTTTCCAAAATACTTTGTCACCTCTATAACGTTATGCTACTATATGGAGGGAAGGGATGCTGTTTTGGGATAGAATTATTTCTCCCTTCGGCAATGATGAGTAGTCAATATTTAAAGATCTTAGAACTGCCAAGAATATTTTTCCATAATTCGGCAAAATTTTACACCAAAATAAAACCCAAGACACCACAACATGAAGAATTTACGTCGTGTAACACTCAAACGACTTTTTACTGTGAACGTTTACTGACCTCGCCTTGTTTGGCGACGGGGCAGGCAGACGGTCGCGCCACGCCGCTGTGCCTACGTGGGCGGGGAGCGGCAAGATGCAGACGTCCCACGGTGCTGACGGTTCATTCAGCTCCACACTGGAAAAAAATGCATTAAGACCTAAGTAACGGGGCTAGCGTTGGAATACATCACCCTGCCAATTACACACACACACACACACACAGCCACGCTCCACTTGCTCAACTGGTTAGAGCGTTGCTCTGCCAGGCTTCACAGCCTGACAGGCGGCGGTTCGAGGCCGCACACGCCGGATTCTTTCCGTTGACTAAGAGGTTGGGTACTGTCCTCCCTTGAGCCAGGGGGAGGGGTGTGTGGTGTGTGAGGTCCTGGCAGTGCCCGTATATCGGCTATAAAGAGCACTTGCTCATGTCGGGAGGGTACCTGCTGGAGATTGCGAGTCCAACTCGTGGTGAATTACACACACACACACACACACACACACACACACACACACACACACAACAACAACAACGCATGCACAATTCCACACTGTCAACTAGCATCCCCCCCCCCCCCCCTCTTGACAAGCATCAACAGGTAGCGCCATCATCTCAAACCAACTACTTGGACTCCGGAATCTCTTACATTTAATACTCAATTTTCCTTTAACGCTGGATCCCTTATATCAAGAGATATATAGTTTCCCGTAAGTAAAGCACAGAAACGCTTCATTTCAGGCAGACAGCATCATTGCAATAGCTGTTTTTACCCCACAGTTTCCCTGGTCTTCTTAGCCCTCCCCACTACCAGGTGTTTTGATTTTGTTGAAGGGGAGAGGAATATTATCTGTTATTCCTTATCATCACTTGTAGACGCAGTATATGTTTGATGCGCCAGTAAAACTAGAGTAACACAACAGTATGTGATAGCTTGGAAAGGCTAGTAGTGCCGTAGAAGCAATATTGGCGGCGCGTAGTGATTCTCCATATTTACCGAAACTACAACTTGTCATGAACAGAGCTGCAAGGCTAATAAAGGGCCTGCCGCCACGTGAGAGAATAACACCTGCACTTATAGACTTGCATCGGCTGCCCATTAAGGCACGAATAGTCTACAAAATATGTGTCTTGACTCATCAAGCAACAAGACTTGGTAAACCTGGATATTTGAGAAATTTACTGCAGGATTTTCACTTGGACACCGCCATGTCAGTGAGACAGTGCAGAACAGTATAGACATGAGCCCAGAGTCAACTTGGAACTGGGTTTCAGAGCATTTGAGAAGAGTGCCCCGCGGCTCTATAATGAGTTACCCGGGGACGTTAAGAACAGTGGCAGTCTGGCAGTCTTCAAGAAAGCACTGACTCACTTATTCACTATATCCCACGACGTGACAAACATGAGGATTGAGGACAACTTTCGGTGCTAATATTACTGTTATAATGTTGGCGGCCCTTTGGAGCGCTGCGATGGCGGCGGACCGGGGCCTGAAACCTCATCAACGGTAAACGGTAAACGGTTATAACACTTTCTCTAATGATCGTTCGCTCGTGAAGGCCACTAAATGGCGCCGCACCACAAAACAATTATATCATCTTTGTTGACTATCAGAATTACCTCTGGATTAAGGGACTAACACGTCCTCACTACCGAGCAACTCTCACCGTGACACACAAGGACGAACGAACATTACACTATTTCTTTGCATTAACCTCTGTAGCTTTATCTTACAGCCACACAGTTCTTCCGTTAACCTCTGTAATAACACGCAACAGGCACGGAGTTCTTATGTTAAGCTCTGTAGTATCACACAACAGCCTCGGAGTCTCTCAATCGCAACACTGGCTAGCAGAGTTGATGATTAATACCCTGAACACGAAGCCCAGTGGCCATCATGTGTTACTCTAAGTCTATATACACCAAGTCATTCGTAGGTTTGTGGGAGGAGACACGGCCGAGGCGTGGTTTATGCGTGACACTGCTTGGAGCCAAACTAGAGAATGTAGAAACAGGGATTTAGAGAAACGAAGAAAGGCGGACTAATTTAAATCAATCACTTCAACATGCCCTCCCTCACACCCCACACCGCCGTTTGTAGGAATTGGAATTACAGTCACGCAATAGCACAATAAAAAGGCATATTTTGTTCATCAGTGGCTTGCCTGAACGCGCTGTGAAAGAAGGCAAGCGTGCACATCCAAAGTGCACACACGGCCGCAACTTTAGTCACCCCTGAACTGGCGGGTATTTTTTTTTTAGCTTCAAGTGACGTCATCCCGCTGCTCCGCCCCCAAACCACCTTCTGCGCGTACCGGTCGCAGTTTTGAAGCAGAGTGACTTGACTTGGTATATATAGACTTAGGTAATGACACTGCTGGCCGCGGCGGTGTTCGTGCTGGCCAGCGAACCCTTTTACTCGCCTGGAGCTCGATTTTGTCACTGTGTCGCTTGTTCGAAACGGGGTTCATAAATCTATGTCGGTTACATGATTTTACACCATGAAAGGAGTCTGCTTGGGCACTGGGATCACAAAACGAAATTTACAAGCTCCGATGACCCTGTGTAGCCTACCGGATGGCAATCAAACAGAGCCAAAATAACTGTATTTTAGTGCCACCTAACTTAACGCCATTGAATTATTGGACCTCTTCCAGGCTTATTTGGGGGAGCTTCGTGGTGCAGTGGTTAGTACACTCGGCTCACAATCGAGAGAGTCCGGGTTCGATTCCCGGGCGGAGTGGAAAATTTTGGGCGGCTTTTCCGATTCCCTACGCCCCTGTCCACCCAGCAGTGAATGGGTACCAATTATTAATCGGGGGTTGTGTCCCGTCTCCTGGGATCTGTTCTCTTCTAAAATTCCTTCCCCTTCTGTCTCTCTCCGGCATGACCACAGATGTTGCGCCGACTAAACGAAAACTTTTCAAACTTTCCAGGCTTATTGAGGGTATACAAAGGAGTCGGGGCGTCGTCTCAGAACGATGCTGCCCTAGAACTATCATAGACCTGTTTTCATTTAAACTTGGAAAATAGGCTTAACTCCCAGGCGTGTGACTATGAGCCTTGCGACGCAGGTATTTGAAGGTGAGGATTCATAATACACTTAGCTTGGGATAAGTGTTTTTTTGTCTAACATAACACGAGGAAGAAATAAAGTGGAGAAAAAGAGAGGAAAGGAAGAAAAGGAAGGAAGAGGAAAAGAGAGCTAGAGAAAAGGAGGAAGAAGGATGAAGGAAGGGTATGAAGAAGAGAAGAAAGGAACACGAGGAAATGTTCAAAAGCCAGTGCTACATATATGAGCACTGAGGCCACGCGCAGCTATAGTGTGTGCCCCATTTGTCTCCATGCGACGAAAATGGAAAAAAAAAGTTGTATCATATCTTGTAAACCAACAGAGGGAGGATGACATCGTAGGACTAACGCTAATTTGTCCCTCAGTAACACTACCTCTCGCTGCCTCCACGAGTGAGTATGGAAAGTTTCGTTTAGTCGGCGCAACATCTGTGGTCTTTTGATGAGACTAGCCTGACTAAGGATGCAATAAGCGACTATAGACCTAACGAAAGAGGGGCGGAAGATTGGTAATAGAGGTTATACATGGCCTGTTCTGCCTGTGTGTGTGTGTGTGTGTGTGTGTGTGTGTGTGTGTGTGTGTGTGTGTGTGTGTGTGTGTGTGAGAGAGAGAGAGAGAGAGAGAGAGAGAGAGAGAGAGAGAGAGAGAGAGAGAGAGAGAGAATAATAATAATAATAATAATAATAATAATAATAAGCAATGAAGAAGGTCAGAATATATATCAGGAGTGGGATAAGAGACAGGCAGACAAACAGCGAGGCACAGATATAGTCACATACACTGGTAGACACACACACACACACACACACACACACACACACACGAACACAGACACAATCACAGGCACATGCCAGCACACAGACAGAGCCACAGCTTTTTTTTTTTTTTTTACAACAAAGGAGACAGTTCAAGGGCACAAAAAAAGTAAACAATAATAAAAAAATAAAAAAAAGCCCGCTACTCGCTGCTCACAAAATGAATCCAAAGAGGTGGCCGAAAGAGAGGTCAATTTCGGGAGGAGAGGTGTCCAGATACCCTCCTCTTGAAAGAGTTCAAGTCGTAGGCAGAAGGAGATACAGATGAAGGAAGATCGTTCTAGAGTTTACCAGCGTGAGGGATGAAAGAGTGAAGATGCTGGTTAACTCTTGCATAAGGGGTTTGGACAGTATAGGGATGAGCATGAGTAGAAAGTCAGAGACACACATTTAGAGAAACAGGGAGGATTGTGGGGATACAGAGAGTTGCTACAAGATTGGCTCCCATCCTGGGTCGCGCGATGTGGTGAAAGTGTGGATAAATTCAACCTGTAACCACCAGAGCAGGGATATGAATAGGTGACATGATCGTCTTGCATAAGTGTGTGAGGGGAGAAATAACAGGTATAGCAAATCGATTGGAGCTATGGGGAGGCGGTGGCTGAATGGATAGCGTGACGGCGCCGCGTTCAGGACGAGGCGAGTTCAATCCCCGACCGGTGCCACCAAGCTGGGATTTTTCAGCCGCCGCCGAGTGGCTTAAAACTACCCACATGCTGTCCAGAAGACCACCCATCAACCCGGACTCTAGATTCTAGGATTAAAGATGAGCTCCGGGAGGGCAGCATGAGCCAATGCAAGATGGTGCCACTATAAACACTTGCCTGCGCCAGAACGGGCTGGGCCGACCATCAGGATCCACCGGGAAGAAGCCTTGGGCCGACCATTAGGATCCACCGGGAAGAAGCCTACCGGCGCAATAGGCCACGACGTAAAAAAAAAATAATAATAATAATCGGTACTAAAAATATGACGGTGATAGACATGACAAAATTTGGTTAGAAAAACGAACAAAATTTGATGAATGGAATAGTTTACTGACTTGAATTTGAACGTTAAATGTACACATGTTTATGGAAAAAGAAATGAATATGTGATAAAAAACGGAACATCACGCGATTGGCTTTATGCTGTAGAGACCCACATAGGTAAGAGCAGCCACTGGCAGAGAAAAAGCTGTTTGCCTAGGCTGCTCGGCCAGGCTGCTCGGCTGGTGGGCGGGATGGAAGGATGAACACCGCCGCACGCTGACACCATCTTGTTAATATTCATGGGAGCGTCGAGCATTTATCTCAGGAATTTATGTGCTGCTGGAAAACCTTCGCCTCAGAGGCCGTTTTATTGCGATGGGGGGGGGGAGGGAGGCGGAGAAACACCTGAAGCGGAAGAATAGAGTTTAGGTTTCTGAGGTGAAGGAAGAAAGATGGCGAAGAAAGAAGAGGAGAAAAAGCAGAAGTAGAAGGAGGAAGAGGAGGAGGAGGAGGAGGAGGAGAAGGAGGAGGCGTTCCTGTTTGACTAACCTCCTCGATTTCTTCAACTACATCTTTAACGTATACGATGAAAGTCAGTCAGTAGATATTATATATTTGGACTTTCAGAAAGCATTTGACAAAGTCCCTCACAACCGCCTCCTTAGTAAATTGCAAGCTCACGGTATAACTGGTAATATCCATAAGTGGCTCAAAGACTGGCTGACCGACCGTAAACAGAGAGTTGTTATGAATGGAATATCATCTTTTTTTTTTTTTTTTTTTTTTTACGTCTTGGCCTTTTGCGCCGGTAGGCTTCTTCCCGGTGGATCCTAATGGTCGGCCCAAGGCTTCTTCCCGGTGGGGCCTAATGGTCAGCCCAGCCCGTTCTGGCGCAGGCGAGTGTTTATAGTGGCGCCATCTTGCATTGGCTCATGCTGCCCTCCCGGAGCTCATCTTTAATCCTAGAATCTAGAGTCCGGGTTGATAGGTGGTCTTCTGGACAGCATGTGGGTAGTTTTAAGCCACTCGGCGGCGGCTGAAAAATCCCAGCTTGGTGGCACCGGGTGGAGATTGAACTCGCGTCCTCTTGAACGCGGGGCCGTCTCGCTATCCGTTCAGCCACCGCCTCCCCTCTGACTGGCGAGATGTCAAAAGCGGTGTTCCACAGGGGTCGGTGTTGGGACCAGTTCTGTTTTTAGTGTACGCAAATGACATTGACGAGCGGCTATCGTGTACAATATCGAAATTTGCAGACGACACAAAAATAGCCAGCAGAGTCACTACGACAACGGATAAAGAACACTTCCAAGCTGATCTCGAACGTTTAAGTAGTTGGGCGCGAACATGGCAAATGGATTTCAATATTGAAAAGTGCAAGGTTATGCATATCGGAATCAACAACGATCGTATTCATTATCAAATTAACGGAGTGGGATTTTCTGAAGCCAGCAAAGAAAAAGATCTTGGAGTAATAATTTCGAACGATCTTAAACCGAGTCAACATTGCACAGAAGTAGTAAAAACTGCCAATAAACTGATCGGATTTATTGGTCGTACATTTGAACACAAATCAGAAAAAGTAATATTGACGCTACAATTCGTTAGTTCGCCCACATCTTAAGTATTGCGTTCAGTTTTGGTCTAAACCGTACGAAGACAGGCATGGAGAACTTAACTTAGTCAGCTTATCACAGCGCAGACTAAGAGGTGAACTTATCGAAATGTTTAAATTGTTCAAGGGATTCGATAACGTTAATGTTCATGATTATTTTACAGTCTCTCAATCAAGCGCAACAAGAAACAATGGATACAAAATAATGAGGAAGCGTTTCAACTCAAATGAATCAACGCACTTCTTCAACCGTGTCATCAGTGTGTGGAATGGTCTGCCTCAAAACGATGTCGAAAGCGAAACTATTTGGACGTTCAAAAACTGACTAGACAAATATTTAGAAGCTAACCCGAACATCCGCTATTTTGCTCCGGTCTAACAGAAAGTCGTGTTAGCTTAGGTGTCGTGTTTGATCTTCCTTCTGTCCATGTAAAATTCCTTTGTAGTGTTTCTATACTACATGGTATTCTTCCTTTTCTTGGAGGGACTGGTGGGAGGGGAGGAGCCTTCGCCTTTGCTGTCCTGTGTCTCTGACTCGTAGATTAGACTAGATGGTAGCAACAACAAACAGCCGTGTTAGGACCAAGAAGTCTGTTGCTGTTTGCTTTTCCTTTGTCCTCTGCTCCCCTCCCCGCTAACTGTCCCCGAGCGTCCATTAAACACTCACAGCCCTTCAAAACAAACCAGGCAGACTCCAGGCGACGTCTGGCTGGGAGAAGGGACGACAAGCTGTGTGTGTGAGTGTGTGTGTGTGTGTGTGTGTGTGTGTGTGTGTGTTCGAGACATCATACTATATAAATTTACAACGAGAATAGAGGTCATCGACAGGCGTTTGTTTCGTCATTGTTTAGCATCAAAATGTGTCGATAGATGGCGTCGATAGACTGTTTACCTTGCTCATTTACTGGTCGAATCGTTGACAGTACTCTCGGTTGTTGGCTCTTAATGCCTCGCGGTGCCCCACACAACAACAACGATGAGACGTGAAGGTGGAGAGGGTTCATAGCTCCTGTTGCTGCTTCTGTTGCTGCTGCTCTACTACTTCTGCTGATGATGATGATGTTGGTTCTATTGCTGCTGCTGCTGTTACTTCTCCTACTGGTACTGCTGTATCTGCTACTGCTTTTACTTCTGCTACCTCTGCTGCTGTTACTGTTGCTATTTCTGTTACTTCTGCTGCAGCTGCTTATACTGGTGATGCTGTTGTTGCTGCTGCTGTGTTTTTTGAACCCGTCGGATGCGATTGTCAGGGATTTGGCCTTCACTGGTAGCCTGGAATCACATACTCCCATGTCTTTCTCTGCCTCTGTGGTGGACAGTGGAGTGTTTCCCATGTGGCATTGGTGTGCTGGATATCCCCTCCCAAGGTGCAGGACTTTACATTTTTCTTCACTGACTTCTTCCAATACCCCGGATGCTGCTTCTTCCAATACCCCGGATGCTGCTTCTTCCAATACCCCGGATGCTGCTTCTTCCAGTACCCCGGATGCTGCTTCTTCCAATACCCCGGATGCTGCTTCTTCCAGTACCCCGGATGCTGCTTCTTCCAGTACCCCGGATGCTGCTTCTTCCAGTACCCCGGATGCTGCTTCTTCCAATACCCCGGATGCTGCTTCTTCCAATACCCCGGATGCTGTTTCTTCCAATACCCCGGATGCTGCTTCTTCCAATACCCCGGATGCTGCTTCTTCCAATACCCCGGATGCTGTTTCTTCCAATACCCCGGATGCTGCTTCTTCCAATACCCCGGATGCTGCTTCTTCCAATACCCCGGATGCTGCTTCTTCCAATACCCCGGATGCTGCTTCTTCCAATACCCCGGATGCTGCTTCTTCCAATACCCCGGATGCTGCTTCTTCCAATACCCCGGATGTTGCTTCTTCCAATACCCCGGATGCTGCTTCTTCCAATACCCCGGATGCTGCTTCTTCCAATACCCCGGATGCTGCTTCTTCCAATACTAAATACTAGATATAAATAACATTAATGGTCATAATAGATATAAAGATAATAATGACAATAATATAATAACAATAATAATAATAATAATAATAATAGTAATAATAATAATAATAATAATAATAATAATAATAATAATAATAATAATAATGATCACATTAATAAAATACTAGTAATAAAGACTAAAGTGGATAAAGTACTACAAACTATTACGTAAATTCGGACACTTTGCTGATAAAGTAAATATTTTTTTGTATTTCTTGTTTATATTTTTAAATGTTGGTCGTCGTGCGTAGAGTTTTCTTATCATGAGGCAGACTATTAAATACTTTCGGACCAGAACTTATGACACTGTGTTTAAATAACGTTGTTCTAACATTTTCTACTAATCTGAATATTGTATTCTGTCTTTGACTTTTGAATATTAATAATAATGTTAAAAAAATGATGGATAGACAGAAATTTGAGAATATTTACTTCAGAAAATATCTGGGCTGTTGAATCAAACTTTAAAAAAAAATGCATCGTCCTCAAATTAACTTATTTAAAAATGAAGGCCATGTGCACGCCCATATGGCAACACAGTATGTGAGGTGAGGCAGCACAGAGTAAAATAGCTACTGATCATTGCCTCTGTTGTCAGGTTGTGGCGGACTCTGTATAAAACTCCAGTAATTTTAATAAGCTTCAGACACGTTTGGTCAATGTGGGACTTCCTGTTTAAGTTTTCGTCAATTGTGACACCAAGAAATTTTGTATATTTGACTTGTTTTATAATTACACCATCCAATAACACAGGAGGAATACAATTTTTTACAGACCTATTTTGAAAAAGAATGTAACTTGTTTTTGAAATATTAGGTTTTATTCTATTTGATTGAATCCAAAGCCTTATGAGCGGGCTTCGTGGTGCAGTGGTTAGCACACTCGGTTCACAACCGAGAAAACCCGGGTTCGATTCCCGGGCGGAGTGGAAAATTTGGGCGGCTTTTCCGATACCCTACGCCCCTGTCCACCCAGCAGTGAATGGGTACCAGGTATTAATCGAGGGTTGTGTCTCGTCTCTTGGGGTCTGTTCTCTTCTCCTATAATTCCTTCCCCTTTTGTCTCTCTCCGGCATATGACCACAGATGTTGCGCCGACTAAACGAAACCTTACAACTTTCTTTTTCAAATCTTTATGTTCTTTAGCTCAGACATTAAATCTGCATGAAGTGAATCTATGTTCTTGTCCATAAGTAAGAGAGTTGTGCCGTCCGCATATATCAAAAAATCAATTTTTGTACTGGCATTAACAATATAATTTATGTATATAAGAAAAAGTATCGGACCTAAAACAGAACCTTGTGGTACACCTTGAGTTATAAATTTAAATGCAGAATAATTTTGATTACAATATACACTGTTTTCTGCAACTAAGATAACTCTGAAATAGTTGTAAGGGCACGCTTCTTATTTCTATGCACTCTAGTTTGTGAAGCAAGACTTTGTGATGCAAGGTGTCGAAAGTTTTAGACATATCTACATAGAAATGCACCAGAAACAAGCAATTTTTTTTTTCTAAACACTCTTATTCCTATGCATTCTAGTTTGTGAAGTAAGATTTTGTGATGCAAGGTATCGAACAAGTAATTTTTCTTCTAAACATGTGTGTGTGTGTGTGTGTGTGTGTGTGTGTGTGTGTGTGTGTGTGTGTGTGTGTGTGTGTGTGTGTGTGTGTGTGTTCGCAGGCTGCCCCCACACGGACATACACACATACACACACACACGACCATTCTTTCGCCGGCAACACACACACAAACAACAGTTACCATCTCTCGGGGGATCGAACACGGACCGGCCACTTTGATGCAACGAGCTCCACGCATACAAAGCGGCCTGTTATCCCTCCTTCTGCCCGTCATCTTCCTCCTCTTCTTACGCAGCCATCTTCCTCCTCTTCTTACGCAGTCATCTTCCTCCTCTTCTTACGCAGCCATCTTCCTCCTCTTCTTACGCAGTCATCTTCCTCCTCTTCTTACGCAGCCATCTTCCTCCTCTTCTTACCCAGTCATCTTCCTCCTCTTCTTACGCAGCCATCTTCCTCCTCTTCTTGCCCAGTCATCTTCCTCCTCTTCTTACGCAGCCATCTTCCTCCTCTTCTTACGCAGTCATCTTCCTCCTCTTCTTACGCAGCCATCTTCCTCCTCTTCTTACGCAGCCATCTTCCTCCTTTTCTTACGCACTCATCTTCCTCCTCTTCTTACGCAGCCATCTTCCTCCTTTTCTTACGCAGTCATCTTCCTCCTTTTCTTACGCAGCCATCTTCCTCCTCTTCTTACCCAGCCATCTTCCTCCTCTTCTTACGCAGCCATCTTCCTCCTCTTCTTACGCAGCCATCTTCCTCCTTTTCTTACGCAGTCATCTTCCTCCTTTTCTTACGCAGCCATCTTCCTCCTCTTCTTACGCAGCCATCTTCCTCCTCTTCTTACGCAGCCATCTTCCTCCTCTTCTTACGCAGTCATCTTCCTCCTCTTCTTACGCAGCCATCTTCCTCCTCTTCTTACGCAGCCATCTTCCTCCTCTTCTTACCCAGCCATCTTCCTCCTATTCTTACGCAGCCATCTTCCTCCTATTCTTACCCAGCCATCTTCCTCCTCTTCTTACGCAGCCATCTTCCTCCTCTTCTTACCCAGCCATCTTCCTCCTCTTCTTACCCAGCCATCTTCCTCCTCTTCTTACCCAGCCATCTTCCTCCTCTTCTTACCCAGCCATCTTCCTCCTCTTCTTACGCAGCCATCTTCCTCCTCTTCTTACGCACTCATCTTCCTCCTCTTCTTACCCAGTCATCTTCCTCCTCTTCTGACGCAGCCATCTTCCTCCTCTTCTTACGCACTCATCTTCCTCCTCTTCTTACCCAGCCATCTTCCTCCTCTTCTTACCCAGCCATCTTCCTCCTCTTCTTACGCACTCATCTTCCTCCTCTTCTTACCCAGCCATCTTCCTCCTCTTCTTACGCACTCATCTTCCTCCTCTTCTTACCCAGCCATCTTCCTCCTCTTCTTACGCACACATCTTCCTCCTCTTCTTACCCAGCCATCTTCCTCCTCTTCTTACGCACTCATCTTCCTCCTCTTCTTACCCAGCCATCTTCCTCCTCTTCTTACCCAGCCATCTTCCTCCTCTTCTTACGCAGCCATCTTCCTCCTCTTCTTACGCAGCCATCTTCCTCCTCTTCTTACGCACTCATCTTCCTCCTCTTCTTACCCAGCCATCTTCCTCCTCTTCTTACCCAGCCATCTTCCTCCTCTTCTTACCCAGCCATCTTCCTCCTCTTCTTACCCAGCCATCTTCCTCCTCTTCTTACGCAGCCATCTTCCTCCTCTTCTTACGCAGCCATCTTCCTCCTCTTCTTACGCACTCATCTTCCTCCTCTTCTTACCCAGCCATCTTCCTCCTCTTCTTACGCACTCATCTTCCTCCTCTTCTTACCCAGCCATCTTCCTCCTCTTCTTACCCAGCCATCTTCCTCCTCTTCTTACCCAGTCATCTTCCTCCTCTTCTTACCCAGTCATCTTCCTCCTCTTCTTACCCAGCCATCTTCCTCCTCTTCTTACCCAGCCATCTTCCTCCTCTTCTTACGCAGCCATCTTCCTCCTCTTCTTACCCAGCCATCTTCCTCCTCTTCTTACCCAGCCATCTTCCTCCTCTTCTTACGCACTCATCTTCCTCCTCTTCTTACGCAGCCATCTTCCTCCTCTTCTTACGCACTCATCTTCCTCCTCTTCTTACCCAGCCATCTTCCTCCTCTTCTTACGCACTCATCTTCCTCCTCTTCTTACCCAGCCATCTTCCTCCTCTTCTTACGCAGCCATCTTCCTCCTCTTCTTACGCAGCCATCTTCCTCCTCTTCTTACGCAGCCATCTTCCTCCTCTTCTTACGCACTCATCTTCCTCCTCTTCTTACCCAGCCATCTTCCTCCTCTTCTTACGCACTCATCTTCCTCCTCTTCTTACCCAGTCATCTTCCTCCTCTTCTTACCCAGTCATCTTCCTCCTCTTCTTACCCAGTCATCTTCCTCCTCTTCTTACCCAGTCATCTTCCTCCTCTTCTTACCCAGTCATCTTCCTCCTCTTCTTACCCAGCCATCTTCCACCTCTTCTTACGCAGCCATCTTCCTCCTTTTCTTACGCAGCCATCTTCCTCCTTTTCTTACCCAGCCATCTTCCTCCTCTTCTTACGCAGCCATCTTCCTCCTTTTCTTACGCAGCCATCTTCCTCCTTTTCTTACCCAGCCATCTTCCACCTCTTCTTACGCAGCCATCTTCCTCCTTTTCTTACGCAGCCATCTTCCTCCTTTTCTTACGCAGCCATCTTCCTCCTTTTCTTACGCAGCCATCTTCCTCCTCTTCTTACCCAGCCATCTTCCTCCTCTTCTTACCCAGCCATCTTCCTCCTCTTCTTACCCAGCCATCTTCCTCCTCTTCTTACGCAGCCATCTTCCTCCTTTTCTTACGCAGCCATCTTCCTCCTCTTCTTACGCAGCCATCTTCCTCCTCTTCTTACGCAGCCATCTTCCTCCTCTTCTTACCCAGCCATCTTCCTCCTCTTCTTACCCAGCCATCTTCCTCCTCTTCTTACCCAGCCATCTTCCTCCTCTTCTTACGCAGCCATCTTCCTCCTCTTCTTACGCAGCCATCTTCCTCCTTTTCTTACGCAGCCATCTTCCTCCTTTTCTTACGCAGCCATCTTCCTCCTTTTCTTACGCAGCCATCTTCCTCCTTTTCTTACGCAGCCATCTTCCTCCTCTTCTTACCCAGTCATCTTCCTCCTCTTCTTACGCAGTCATCTTCCTCCTCTTCTTACCCAGTCATCTTCCTCCTCTTCTTACGCAGCCATCTTCCTCCTTTTCTTACGCAGCCATCTTCCTCCTCTTCTTACGCACTCATCTTCCTCCTCTTCCTACCCAGTCATCTTCCTCCTCTTCTTACGCAGCCATCTTCCTCCTTTTCTTACGCAGCCATCTTCCTCCTTTTCTTACGCAGCCATCTTCCTCCTCTTCTTACCCAGTCATCTTCCTCCTCTTCTTACGCAGTCATCTTCCTCCTCTTCTTGCCCAGTCATCTTCCTCCTCTTCTTACGCAGCCATCTTCCTCCTCTTCCTACCCAGTCATCTTCCTCCTCTTCTTACGCAGCCATCTTCCTCCTTTTCTTACGCAGCCATCTTCCTCCTCTTCTTACGCACTCATCTTCCTCCTCTTCCTACCCAGTCATCTTCCTCCTCTTCTTACGCAGCCATCTTCCTCCTTTTCTTACGCAGCCATCTTCCTCCTTTTCTTACGCAGCCATCTTCCTCCTCTTCCTACCCAGTCATCTTCCTCCTCTTCTTACGCAGCCATCTTCCTCCTTTTCTTACCCAGTCATCTTCCTCCTCTTCTTACGCACTCATCTTCCTCCTCTTCTTACGCAGCCATCTTCCTCCTCTTCTTACGCACTCATCTTCCTCCTCCTCCTCCTCCTCCTCCTCCTCCATTTCTTCCTTTTCTCTTTCATGTTGCTCCTTTTCTCCTCCTCATCCTTTCACTCCTGGTTGTTGTTGTTGTTGTTGTTGTTGTTGTTGTTGTTCGTCTTCGTCTTCGTCTTCGTCTTTTTTTTTCTTTTCCTTCTCCTCCTCCTTCTCGTTCTCTTTCTTTTTATTTTCATTTTTATTTTTATTTTTCTCTTTCTTCTTTTTCTTCTTCTATTTCTTCTTCTTCTTCTTCTTCGTCTTCCACTTCTTCTATGCATCTATTTTCTGTTTTTTTCACTGCTTTACCTTTCTTCTTCGGTCTTTTATTTCGTCCCATAATTTTCCTCCGAGTTAAATAAGTTTTTCGAAATTCTCAAAAAATGAGTGGGTTTCAAGGTTGGGAACTCAAAAATAGGGTTTTTTCAGAGCCGTTTTTTGCGAAGTTATTCGACTTTTTACCCTTTCGAGTCGGTTTTTGAGCCCGGTCGCTTCTTAACAAAATATAGCCCTTACATTTTGCCGTCGATTGATCCCAAAAACATTTCTGTAGCCCCAGAAATAAGGGAGTTATGGCGATTCGCACCAAAACGGTTGATTTTCCAAAATTCGCGGCTTAATGACAAGGGCGCCGCAAAATCAAAAGAGTCCGCTGTCCATTACTTGAGATGTCACTGACACTAAGCATCCTCGGTCTATCCTTAACTCAAAATCTTAACTGGAAACTTCAGATCTCTTCTCACACTAAATCAGCTTCTTCGAGGTTGGGCGTTCTGTATCGTCTCCGCCAGTTCTTTTCCTCCGCACAGTTGCTATCCATATACAGGGGTCTTGTCCGCCCTCGTATGGAGTTTGCATCTCACGTGTGGGGGGGCTCCCTCACACAGCTCTCTCCGTCTCAT
Organism: Eriocheir sinensis; assembly: GCF_024679095.1. Taxonomy (NCBI): domain Eukaryota; kingdom Metazoa; phylum Arthropoda; class Malacostraca; order Decapoda; family Varunidae; genus Eriocheir; species Eriocheir sinensis. Next base: position 22,000,301 of record NC_066514.1, on the reverse strand, counting down.
CAACTCCCCTCCTCTTACTGATAGTCTCCTATCTCTTACATTCCGCCGCCATGTTGCCTCTCTTTTTTCTGTCTTCTATCGATATTTTCACGCTGACTGCTCTTCTGAACTTGCTAACTGCATGCCTCCCCCCCTCCTGCGGCCACACTGCACACGACTCTCTACTCAAGCTCACCCCTATAATGTCCAAATCCCTTACGCACGAGTCAACCAGCATCTTCACTCTTTTATCCCTCACGCTGGTAAACTCTGGAACAATCTTCCTTCATCTGTATTTCCTCCTGCCTACGACTTGAACTCTTTCAAGAGGAGGGTCTCAGGACACCTCTCCTCCCGAAATTGACCTCTCTCCTCTGAACCTTTTTTTTATAGCAGTGAATAACGGGCTTTTTTTTTCATTATTATTTCCTTCTTTTTTCTTTTTCTTTTTTTGCCCTGGAGCTGTTTCCTTTGCTGTAAAAAATAAATTACACGGATAACCTTAAATCGTAATCATGTGTGTCGGTGTGGCTGGGGAGCGAGGCAAGACAGGGCCCTTGTTACTGTACTGACGGGAAGGGAGAAGAGAGGAGAGGAGAGGAGCGAAGAGGTAAGGATGAGGTGAGAAAGGTCATGAGAGCAGAGGAGATAAAAGAGAAGGCGAGGAGAGGAGAGGAGAAGAGAGAAGAGAGGAGAGGAAGGGAGAGAAAAGCAATGGATAAAGCAGGAGAGGCGAGAAGAGGAATGAAAAGGGAGGAGAAGAGAGGAGAGGAGAGAAGAGAAGAGAAGAGAAGAGAGAAGGAGAGGAAAGGAGAGGAGGGAAAATAAATGAATTAAATACAGAAAAGGAGAGTAAAGGAAGGGAAAAACTGAGCATTGCAGATTGGGATTAACCGTGTAGCAGCGACGGGCCAAATTTGTGCCATGATATAAACCCCCAAAAAATAGATGATACATAATCTGATCACAAATACTTTCATATATATTTTGAAATGGTTTGTGTGAGTGATGATTTTTTTCTCATTTTTCTCGCTTAGAGGGACCATTAAGAAACATGATCCCTGCTGCTACCGGGTTAAAACAAGATAGTGGAATAAAGAATAAAGGAGAGAGAAAGGAAACGAATAGGGAAGAGTAAGAACAGAGGAAACGAAATAAAACACGATTAAAATGAGATGAGTGGAAGTAAATGGAAAAGAGGAAAGGAGAGCAGAGGAGAGAGAATAAAGAAGAAGTTAAAGGGGATGGAGAGGGGAGAAAAGAGAGCAAGATACAGGCAGGGAAAGAAGGAACGGGGGAGGGGAAAAGGGAGGAAGGAAAAGGGAAGAAAGGAGAGACAGAAGAAAAGAACGAAGGAGAGAACAGGAAAGAAATACAAGAATACGAAAAGAATAGCTCAATGAAAAAGGAGAGGAAGAGAAAAGAAGGAGAGAGAAGGAGAAATGAAGACTGATGAGAGAGAGAGAGAGAGAGAGAGAGAGAGAGAGAGAGAGAGAGACGCGGGGGGGGAGCAATGATTATGTTTAACCAAGGGATTATACACACATCATGAAGGATATAAGCTGTGTGCGTGTGTGTGTGTGTGTGTGTGTGTGTTTACAGAGAAAGAAAATATGGGTAAATTTATTATATTAGCAGTAGGAAAACTTATTCAACTAAAACATTACAGTACACACACACACACACACACTCTCTCTCTCTCTCTCTCTCTCTCTCTCTCTCTCTCTCTCTCTCTCTCTCTCTCTCTCTCTCTCTCTCTCTCTCTCTCTCTCTCTCTCTCTCTCTCTCTCTCTCTCTCTCTCTCTCTCTCTCTCTCTCTCTCTCTCTCTCTCTCTCTCTCTCTCTCTCTCTCTCTCTCTCTCTCTCTCTCTCTCTCTCTCTCTCTCTCTCTCTCTCGGCGTCACGTGTTTCCCTTGCCATGAACGGAAGGATTGTAACTTTTTCCACTAAAACATTACAGTACACACACACAAACACACACACACACACACACACTCTCTCTCTCTCTCTCTCTCTCTCTCTCTCTCTCTCTCTCTCTCTCTCTCTCTCTCTCTCTCTCTCTCTCTCTCTCTCTCTCTCTCTCTCTCTCTCTCTCTCTCTCTCTCTCTCTCTCTCTCTCTCTCTCTCTCTCTCTCTCTCTCGGCGTCACGTGTTCCCCTCTCCTCGATTTTCTTTATTTAATTCTTTTTCTTTCATTCTTTCAATTCTCTTCTTTTTTCCCTTCATGCCGTTGTTTTTTTTTGTCATTTTTCGATTTCCTTCTTTCATTCCATGTATATATTTTTTCTACAATCCCTCTTTTCTTCCTCTCCTCCCTTTTTCCTTTCCTTCATAATGATTTCCTTTCTCCTCATCTCCGTTTGTTCCATATACTCCTTTTTAATGTTTCTTCTCTCCTGTTTCCTTCAAGTTCTTCTTCCTTTTCCCTTGTTAAACCTTCTTCCAGTCATTCCTTCTCTCCTGTTTCCTTCATTTTTTCCTTCAAGTTCTCCTTCCTTTTCCCTTGTTAAACCTTCTTCCAGTCATTCCTTCTCTCCTGTTTCCTTCATTTTTTCCTTCAAGTTCTCCTTCCTTTTCCCTTGTTAAACCTTCTTCCAATCATTCCTTCTCTCCTGTCTCCTTCATTTTTTCCTTCAAGTTCTCCTTCCTTTTCCCTTTTTAAACCTTCTTCCAGTCATTCCTTCTCTCCTGTTTCCTGCATTTTTTCCTTCAAGTTCTTCTTCCTTTTCCCTTTTTAAACCTTCTTCCAGTCATTCCTTCTCTCCTGTCTCCTTCATTTTTTCCTTCAAGTTCTCCTTCCTTTTCCCTTGTTAAACCTTCTTCCAGTCATTCCTTCTCTCCCGTCTCCTTCATTTTTTCCTTCAAGTTCACCTTCCTTTTCCCTTGTTAAACCTTCTTCCAGTCATTCCTTCTCTCCCGTTTCCTTCATTTTTTCCTTCAAGTTCTCCTTCCTTTTCCCTTTTTAAACTTTCTTCCAGTCATTTCTTCTCTCCTGTTTCCTGCATTTTTTCCTACAAGTTCTCCTTTTTCCCTTTTTGAACCTTCTTCCAGTCATTCCTTCTCTCCCGTTTCCTTCATTTTTTCCTTCAAGTTCTCCTTCCTTTTCCCTTGTTAAACCTTCTTCCAGTCATTCCTCTCTCCTGTTTCCTGCATTTTTTCCTACAAGTTCTCCTTCCTTTTCCCTTTTTAAACCTTCTTCCAGTCATTCCTTCTCTCCTGTTTCCTGCATTTTTTCCTTCAAGTTCTCCTTCCTTTTCCCTTGTTAAACCTTCTTCCAATCATTCCTTCTCTCCTGTTTCCTGCATTTTTTCCTACAAGTTCTCCTTCCTTTTCCCTTTTTAAACCTTCTTCCAGTCATTCCTTCTCTCCTGTTTCCTGCATTTTTTCCTTCAAGTTCTCCTTCCTTTTCCCTTGTTAAACCTTCTTCCAGTCATTCCTTCTCTCCTGTTTCCTTCATTTTTTCCTTCAAGTTCTCCTTCCTTTTCCCTTGTTAAACCTTCTTCCAGTCATTCCTTCTCTTCTGTTTCCTTCATTTTTCCTTCAAGTTCACCTTCCTTTTCCCTTGTTAAACCTTCTTCCAGTCATTCCTTCTCTTCTGTTTCCTTCATTTTTCCTTCAAGTTATCCTTCCTTTTCCCTTGTTAAACCTTCTTCCAGTCATCCCTTCTCTCCTGTTTCCTTCATTTTTTCCTACAAGTTCACCTTCCTTTTCCCTTGTTAAACCTTCTTCCAGTCATCCCTTCTCTCCTGTTTCCTTCATTTTTTCCTACAAGTTCACCTTCCTTTTCCCTTGTTAAACCTTCTTCCAATCATTCCTTCTCTCCTGTTTCCTGCATTTTTTCCTACAAGTTCTCCTTCCTTTTCCCTTGTTAAACCTTCTTCCAATCATTCCTTCTCTCCTGTTTCCTTCATTTTTTCCTTCAAGTTCTCCTTCCTTTTCCCTTGTTAAACCTTCTTCCAGTCATTCCTTCTCTCCCGTCTCCTTCATTTTTTCCTTCAAGTTCTCCTTCCTTTTCCCTTGTTAAACCTTCTTCCAGTCATTCCTTCTCTCCTGTTTCCTTCATTTTTTCCTTCAAGTTCTCCTTCCTTTTCCCTTGTTAAACCTTCTTCCAGTCATTCCTTCTCTCCCGTCTCCTTCATTTTTTCCTTCAAGTTCTCCTTCCTTTTCCCTTTTTGAACCTTCTTCCAGTCATTCCTTCTTTCCTGTTTCCTGCATTTTTTCCTACAAGTTCTCCTTTTTCCCTTGTTAAACCTTCTTCCAGTCATTCCTCTCTCCCGTTTCCTTCATTTTTTCCTTCAAGTTCTCCTTCCTTTTCCCTTGTTAAACCTTCTTCCAGTCATTCCTTCTCTCCTGTTTCCTGCATTTTTTCCTTCAAGTTCACCTTCCTTTTCCCTTTTTGAACCTTCTTCCAGTCATTCCTTCTCTCCTGTGTCCTTCATTTTTTCCTTCAAGTTCTCCTTCCTTTTCCCTTGTTAAACCTTCTTCCAGTCATCCCTTCTCTCCTGTTTCCTTCATTTTTTCCTTCAAGTTCACCTTCCTTTTCCCTTGTTAAACCTTCTTCCAGTCATCCCTTCCTTCCATCCATAATCATCCCTCAGCTGTCTCCTTTCGTTCGTTCTGTCACCCGTTCATCCTTCCTTTTTACCTCCATGCTTCCTTCCTTCCATTCCTTCTTCATTTTCTAACTCCCATCTTTGTACTCTTTCATCATACCTCCTTCTCATCCTCTCCGCCTTCCTTCACTGATATTACTCTGCCGTCTTTAATATTTCTCACATTTGTCCTTTCTGTTTTTCTTCTAGACCTCTTTCCTTCCCACCCTCCCTCCTTCATTCCTTCCTTTCTTCCTTCCTCCTTCAGACAGGCGGCACCAAAGTTCTGTCTCTGTTTTCCTGAAAGGTCGCTTCTTATAAATATTTTCCCCGCCTTTCCAACCTTCACAGTTTTCCACTACTTGTTTATTTTCTTTAACTTATTAGAAATTCGATATAACATTCATCTTTTCTTGCGACTAAACTTACGTGCGCAGATAGAGAGAAAGAGATATAGAGAGAAAAAAGTATAGGTAGGTAAACAGAGATAGATGGAGACCAAATACAAGTAGGCTGACCACAAGGAAAAACAAACTACCGTGGACTTGAGATAGATAAGAGACAGCAACTTAAACGAAAGCATTGCACAGTGAGAAGGCGGAGACCGGGCGGAGAAAACAGGCAATTGAAACAGATAACAAAAGTACACCAGAGAAAAAAAAAAAGCTGAGGGAGGAGAGAGAGAGGCGGGAAGGTGACGGAAGGGAAGAGAAGTTAACGAGAAGAGACCTAACAAAGGGAAGCACATCAAGAAGAAACAGGAGAACATGGAAACGAGAAAGGGAAAGTGCAGAAGTAGAAATATATATTTTCTTTTACATCAAAGGACACGGCTCAAGGGCAACAAAAAGAGTACAGAAAAAAGCCCGCTACTTGCCGCTCCCATAATGGATAACAGTAAAGAGTAGCCAAAAGAGAGGTCAATTTCGGGTGGAGAGGTTTTTTGATATACTCTTCTTGAAGGAGGTCAAGTCATAGGCAGGAGGAAATACAGATGAAGGAAGGGGATGAAAGAATGGAGGTGCTGGTTAACTCTTGCATAAGGGGTTTGGACAGTATAGGGATGAGCATGAGTAGAAAGTCGTGTGCAGCGGGGCCGCGGAAGGGAGGGAGGCATGCAGTTAGCAAGTTCAGAAGAGCAGTCAGCATGAAAATATCGATAGAAGATAGAAAGAGAGGCAACATGGCGGCGGAATTTAAGAGGTAGAAGACTATCAGTAAGAGGAGGAGAGCAGATGAGACGAAGAGCCTTAGATTCCACTTAGACATGCAATAAAGCGTAAAGAGCCGAAGGAAAATGATACGAGGTAAGATACGCAACCACACAAAGACAGAGACGCAAGCGAGAACAGCCTGACACAAGGGATGAAAAAATGATAAACTGGAAGCAGAAACAGAGACAAAGGAAGACGGAGAAATGAGACAAAGGAGAAAATAAAGACGCAAAAGAATGTTAGCGGGAACAGGCAACAAATAAACACTAGCAATAGGAAATGGAAAAGACGAACATACGAAGGAGAACAAACGAGAGGAAAGGTTACAGAAGCAGAGATAAAGTAAGCAAAAGAAAACTCGAGAAAGGCGATAAAAAGCTGAACGTATAAAGACAATGGAGAACAAAGGAGGAAAAGGTTCTCGAAGCAAAAAGAAGTCCACGAAGCGAAACTATAAGACATAAATGATGAAGCGTTACGATAAAAGACAAAAGACAAAAGAAAGAAATTAGAAGAGAAACATACAATTAGAGATCAGACAAAAAAGAAGATTAGTAAAGTAAAAACAACCAATGGAAAAAAACATGAATACAAGTTATCCAAAACACAGAAAAATACAGGGGAAAAAATAAAAGAAAAATGCAGGGAAAAAATAAAAGAAAAATACAGGGAAAAAATAAAAGAAAAATACAGGGAAAAAATAAAAGAAAAATACAGGGAAAAAATAAAAGAAAAACACAGGGAAAAAATAAAAGAAAAATACAGGGAAAAAATAAAAGAAAAATACAGGGAAAAAATAAAAGAAAAATACAGGGAAAAAATAAAAGAAAAACACAGGGAAAAAATAAAAGAAAAATACAGGGAAAAAAGCAGAAAAATAGTTTTTTTTTTTTTTTTTTTTTTTTTTTACGTCTTGGCCTATTGCGCCGGTAGGCTTCTTCCCGGTGGATCCTAATGGTCGGCCCAAGGCTTCTTCCCGGTGGGGCCTGATGGTCGGCTCAGCCCGTTCTGGCGCAGGCGAGTGTTTATAGTGGCGCCATCTTGCATTGGCTCATGCTGCCCTCCCGGAGCTCATCTTTAATCCTAGAATCTAGAGTCCGGGTTGATAGGTGGTCTTCTGGACAGCATGTGGGTAGTTTTAAGCCACTCGGCGGCGGCTGAAAAATCCCAGCTTGGTGGCACCGGGCGGGGATTGAACTCGCGTCGTCCTGAACACGGCGCCGTCACGCTATCCATTCAGCCACCGCCTCCCCAAGATTACGAGAGGAAAAAACAAAGAAACTGACAAAAAACAACAACAAAAAAGTAAAAGATACAAATAGTTATACAAAGGCGAGCAAAGGTGAGGTTTGGGAGAGGGGAGGGAAACAAAATGGACAAAAAGGAAGGAAAAAAGGTTGGACAAAAATAGAAGAAAGGAAAAAAGAGACGAGGGACTCAGAGTCAAGTAAAGGGAACAAAAAACACCAGAAAGCACCCACCCACCTACACACACACACACACACACACACACACACACACACACACACACACACACACACACACACACACACACACACAACTCCCGCTAACCATGATACTTACATTTCTGCGCGGAATCGTGCCAAATCTATTCTTCGACTTACCAAAAACTCCTTCATTAATAGAAAAAGCCAAGACCTTGCTTTTTTTCGAATTCTTCCCGTGACTTCTGGCATCTACCCAAAAACATCTCCTCCAACTTCACTTTTTCATCTTTCCCTCCTCTCCTTAGTCCTGACGGCAGCACCGCCGTCTCATCTATCTCTAAGGCTATCTATCTCTCAAACTTTTTCTAAAAATTCCACTCTGGACGATTCTGGGCATATTCCTCCTACTCATCGCCCCTCTGACTCCTTTATGCCTGTTATTAATATTCTTAAGAGTGATGTTTTCTATGCCCACTCTGGCCTCAATCCTCAGAAGGCTTATGGACCTGATGGAGTGCCTCCTATTGTCCTTAAAAACTGTGCCTCCGTGCTGACACCCTGCCTGGGCAAACTCTTTCGCCTCTGCCTGTCAACATCTACCTTTCATTCCTGCTGGAAGTTTTTTTTTTTTTTTACGTCTCCGCCTATAGCGCCGGTAGGCTTGCTTGAGGGACCTGGATGGTATTCGGCCCCAGCCCGTCATGGCGCAGGCAAGTGTTCATAGTGGCGCCATCTTCTCTTGGCTCATACTGTCCCCCGGAACTCGTTCTTGATTCTTGGACGGTTTCCTCTAGAGTCCGGGTTGATGGGTGGTCTTCAGGACAGCATGTGGGTAGTTTTGAGCCACTCGGCGGTGACTGAAAAATCCGAGGTGGTAGCGTGGGGATTCGAGCTCGTGTCGTTTCTTTTGTATTTCCTCTTGCCTACGATTTGAACTCTTTCAAGAGGGATGTATCAAGTCACTTCCCAAACGATTCTGACTCTCTTTTTAGGGAGACAGCTCAGGGCACGAAACAAAAAAGGAACAAAAAAGCCCGCCAGGTGCTTCTGAAATACAAGCAACTAAAACAAGATGTCAAAGGCGAGGTCAATTTCGCGAGATGTGTCTTGACACTCCTCTTGAAAGAAGTCAAGTCATAGGCAGGAGGAAAACTAACAAAGGAAGGCTGTTCCAGAGTTTATCAGCGGAAGGGATAAAAGAATGAAAGTGCTGATTAACTCCTGCATAAGGGATCTGGACAGTATAGGGATAAATAAGAGTAGAGAGTCGAGTGCAGCGGGGCCGCGGGAAGGTGTGAGGAATGTAGTTAGCAAGTTCAGAGGAGCAGTCAGCATGAAAATATCGGCAGAAGATAGAAAGATTTGCAACATTGCGGCGGAATTTAAGAGGAAGGAAACTTTCAATAAGAGGAGGAGATTATTTTTTCACAAACTATTTACTTGCGCATCGACAGCGGGTTTTTTTTTTTTTTTTGTTGTTGTTATTGTTTCCTCTTATATTTTGCCTTTGTGTTGTCTTCTTTTCTGTAAGCGCCCACACACACACACACACACACACACACACACACACACACACACACACACACACACACACACACACACACACACACACACACACACACACACACACACACACACACACACACACACACACACACACACAAGGTCAAAGAAAGGATATATGTAGCTGATGGGGGGACGAGAAATTATCAGAAAAAGAACGAGAAAACATACTGATACCGTAATGAGAGAGAGAGAGAGAAGAGCAATAAACGGTGTCCAACATCTAATAGGGCAGTAAGTACTTATGCGCAGGGACCAGAGAGGACGTGCAGGGTAGGGAAAGGATGGTGGAACAGGAGATGGGACTCGAGGGGAAGGAAGCAAGCCGGAAGGAAGGGGAGTAAGGGAGATGGGGCAGTGAGGGGAGGCGGTGGCTGAATGGATAGCGTGACGGCGCCGCGTTCAGGACGACGCGAGTTCAATCCCCGCCCGGTGCCACCAAGCTGGGATTTTTCAGCCGCCGCCGAGTGGCTTAAAACTACCCACATGCTGTCCAGAAGACCACCTATGAACCCGGACTCTAGATTCTAGGATTAAAGATGAGCTCCGGGAGGGCAGCATGAGCCAATGCAAGATGGCGCCACTATAAACACTCGCCTGCGCCAGAAAGGGCTGCGCCGACCATCAGGCCCCACCGGGAAGAAGCCTTGGGCCGACCATCAGGATCCACCGGAAAGAAGCCTTGGGCCGACCATCAGGATCCACCGGAAAGAAGCCTTGGGCCGACCATCAGGATCCACCGGGAAGAAGCCTTGGGCCGACCATCAGGATCCACCGGGAAGGTTAAGTAGGTGAGGACACAAGTATATTAAAGGAAGCGAACAAGCAGTAGAGAAGGAGGGAAAGGGGAAAGGCAGCAGGGAAGGGTGTGAGAGAATGAGAGTCGTATTTTAAAACATTTCGTCGCCCAAGTTCACATATTTGACATGGCTTTCGTAGGAGCTGTAGGCCTTTCCAGGGGTAGTTTTATGACCCTGGTGGTAGTTTGACCCTTCTTCTATGCCATGAACCTTAAAAAACACTCATGAAAACCAGATTGATCCCCTCTTTGACCTTTAGAAATAGTTGATGTGAGAAGCGATGGGGTCTTAAAATACGGCCCTCAGCGTATGAAGAGGAGAGGCGTAACAGCAGCACCGGCAGTAGTGACACGGAGCACTATCACCATTATCATCATCAGCACCAGCAGTAACCATTATATAATAGACCACTGCAAGACAATGGCCCTTCCTAACGCTCTCTCTCTCTCTCTCTCTCTCTCTCTCTCTCTCTCTCTCTCTCTCTCTCTCTCTCTCTCTCTCTCTCTCTCTCTCTCTCTCTCTCTCTCTCTCTCTCTGTATGGATGGATGGATGCAGAAAGATAGATAGTTAGATAGATAGATAGATAGACACAGAAAGTTCGTTAAATAGATAGATATAGACAGAAAGTTCGTTGAATAGATAGATAGATAGCCAGAAAGTTCGTTAAATAGATATAGACAGAAAGTTCGTTAAATAGATAGATAGATAGAAAGTTCGTTAAATAGATAGAGAGATAGACAAAGTTCGTTGAATAGATAGATAGATAGACAGAAAGTTCGTTAAATAGATATAGACAGAAAGTTCGTTAAATAGATAGATAGATAGAAAGTTCGTTAAATAGATAGATAGATAGATAGACAGAAAGTTCGTTAAGTAGATAGAACGCGGCGTGACGGCGCCGCGTTCAGGACGACGCGAGTTCAATCCCCGCCCGGTGTCACCAAGCTGGGATTTTTCAGCCGCCGCCGAGCGGCTTAAAACTACCCACATGCTGTCCAGAAGACCACCTATCAACCCGGACTCTAGATTCTAGGATTAAAGATGAGCTCCGGGAGGGCAGCATGAGCCAATGCAAGATGGCACCACTATAAACACTCGCCTGCGCCAGAACGGGCTGGGCCGACCATCAGGTCCCACCGGGAAGAAGCCGTGGGCCGACCACCAGGATCCACCTGGAAGAAGCCTACCGGCGCAATAGGCCACGACGTAAAAAAAGAAAAAAAAAAGTTAATTAGCAGACCACCACCACCACCACCAATACCACCACCACCACCACCACCACCACCAAAACCACCACCACCACCACCACCAAAACCACCACCACCACCACCACCACCAATACCACCACCACCACCACCACCAATACCACCACCACCACCAATACCACCACCACCACCACCACCACCACCAATACCACCACCAACAACAACTGATAAACAAGAAAGTCAGCGTCTTCTGACGTACACACAAAAAACGCCAGACAGACAGTGTTCAGCCACAAGGATAAATATAGCCAGTGTTCTCTCAAGGTGTTTGATCGTCCCCTACTTGCCTTCACGGTCTCCTGAAGGCCACGAAAGTGAAGGACCGTGGGGGCAAGTAAGGGGCGGTCAAACACCTTGTTCTACGTGACATTAAACAAGTTGACATTGTTGTTTTAGATATTGCCAAAGCCTTCGACAAAGTCCCGCACAAAAGACTGACATTAAAATTGAAATACTACGGTATTTCAGGACCTATTCTTCACTGGATCACTGCATTTCTTACTAACAGGACTCAACGTGTTCTTTTTAACGGATCTTCATCTGACACTGTCCCTGTTTCTTCAGGTGTCCCACAAGGCACTGTCTTAGGCCCTCTTCTTTTTGTTTTCTTGTACATTAACGATCTTCCACTCTCAACGCCTAACTCTTCCACTAGACTGTTTGCCGACGATAGTTTACTGTTTAGAGCAGTAAAGACTAATGACGACTGCAGACTTCTACAAAAAGACTTGGACGCCCTCCAACGGTGGGAGCGCACCTGGCAGATGCATTTCCGCCCTGATAAGTGCAAACTGATAAGATCCACCAGAGCTCACAACCCCATCCATCACACTTCCACTCTTCATAACACAGACCTTGAATCAGTATACACACACAAGTATCTTGGTGTCCACCTCTCCACTAACCTAAAGTTTATCACTCACATAGACCATATCAGTGCCACGGCCAACCGAATACTGGGGTTCCTGAGGAGGAATCTACATAACTGTACACCTGACATAAAACACATAGCGTGCAACACACTTGTGAGACCAACACTGGAATACTGCTCCACGGTGTGGGATCCTTACACACACAGAAACATTGATAGGTTAGAATAAATCAACACCAAGGCGGCAAGGTTCCTTACAAACAATAACACTCGAACGCCTGGCATCAAAACACTGATCAAACAACAGATAAACATGGACCCTCTTCACCTACGCTGACAAGCACACAGACTTACACTTGCGTAAAAGATCACAAACACTCACATTGACATTGACCCACATACATACCTACACAACGCAAACAGTCAACGTACTCGTAACACACACATCCATAAATACCAAACATATCACACTAACACTGACGCATACAAGCACTCATACTTTCCACGCACCACACGTGAGTGGAACAGCCTCCCTCAACAGATTTTAGACTGCGGTACAACAGACTCATTCAGAAAATAAATACATACTCACTTGTCACCACAGCACACCAACACTAACAATTACACTTGATTCACTTCCCTCCCCTGCACACCCGGCTCCCCCGTCCCCTCAACAGCCAACACAAATATGCGTGTTATGCCCCTGTACTGGTGTCCTGCGCATTATTATCAAGATCAAGAGAGAGAGAGCTTGCTTTATTTATCCCTGTAGCTGAACACTGTTTGACTCACTCGCCTTAATCTCTTGTATATATACTTGGGACTATATCTACAAAACTCCATTCTAAATTAATGCAACAGGTTCAAGGCACTAAAATCGTTACACGAAAGAAAATGCTGGACATTAGGAGCCGATTTCACAGTCCAACACAGTGTCTTCGTAACAGCCCGAACCAAACTCTAGAATCCCATACAATCCAAAATGGTGAGGTCTACGATGCCACACTAAATACACAAGACTTTTCCTGTATAGTTTCTTCAAATTTGTGAACTTAAATATAAACACCAGACACTATACAAGGAAATTTCGAAGGCTCTGGTATTGGTTTGGGAGCTTACTAACCCATCATGGGGAACTGTGAAACTGGCCCTAAGGCAACACTACCTGGTCCCGACTGGTGGGCTACTATTCTACAAAGCAGTGGACGCGTAGAAACACCCGGTACAGGCTCGCCCTTCCACACGACATAACACCTATTTCTAAGTGATATTTACATTATATGCTCCCGTAACATCTAACTGTACAGTCAGTTCATTGTAAGAGTTCAACACCCATAACACCGCCATCTGGCCGGCGATAATGAGCGAGGACGCGGCACACGTGCTGAATATGTTTTGACGCGCCCGTAAAATTTGCCGGTGTTGCTGGTGAAGACTAGCATGCTGGACTTGCCGGATGGACCAGCAAGTCTGCCGTTTTCCTAAGGGCCTGGTCACACGAGCGTTTATTTCGGGAATTTTATCGTCGATTTTGAGAATTTTCCCATCGGCGGCACCGGCAACTCCACTCTGTTCTCGATATGGACGGAGACGAACATGCGCGTCTAGTATTCCCGATACTGAGAACACTTTGATAGAAACATGGCTTCACCTCATGCATTACTAAGACCATATTGAAGTAATTTAGGCGGTATTTGCCCGATGGTCCCGGGAGTGAGGGAGAGAGGCCGCGGGCCACTCCAGGCTGCCGTGTTCATGTGACGAAAAATTCACAGTGCTCCAATGAAGCATAGCGCGGTTACTACTCCTGCTGACACGTCCTTTACGCTTAACGCCCCTGCTGCCCCCTAGACGCCCAGCACCCCGTAAACTACGTCTGAAGGAGGAACAAACACAGGTACTCACCAAGGCGGCAGCGGCGGCGAGCATAACGGCGGTGGCGGCGCGTTGTTCTGTGCCGAAGGAGAAACATATTGTCAAGCGTTGCAATAAAATGTGTGATTGTTTGCGGAAAACTGCGTGTGAACGGGGAATAAGATGTTTTTGAGGAGAGATATTCACTGATAATGTTTGACAGTTTGCCTCTCTCTCTCTCTCTCTCTCTCTCTCTCTCTCTCTCTCTCTCTCTCTCTCTCTCTCTCTCTCTCTCTCTCTCTCTCTGTACCATTCGTATCCCGTCTTCTGAGCAGCTGCGTCACAATGTTCATGTAATGTTTTCGTAATATTAAACAAAGGTAACATTACACGCGCTTCACCTACGCCTCCCAGACACGGCTATAGACACACACTGAATGACCCAGCGTGGCGCCCTTGGTGGAGGCTCGCGGCAACTCTCACGGCTAACACACATGACCACGCGCCTCGTTAAGTCTTTGGTTGGTACTCTTAGACAGTTCCGACTCTCACATCAGCTATTTCCAAAGGCCAAAAATGAGATCAGTCGGGTTCTAATGAGTGTTTTTGTAGGTTTATGCCACAGAAGAAGGGTCAAACTACCACTAGGGTCAATAAATTACCCCTGGAAATGCCCGAAACTCCTACGAAAGTCTTGTCAAATATGTGTGCTGGGGGACTACGGATTTCCTACAGTCAGACCTCACCAAGCTACAGAAATGCAACAAAAAGTGTCTGCTACAATTCAATGAAGAGAAATGTTAAGTCCTGCACACCAATACCGCATGGGGAACACTCCACTATCCACCACAGAGGCAGAGAAAGACAAGTGGAGTATAGTTACCAGGCTACCAGTGACAGCCAAATCCGTGCCAATCGCAGCGGACGGGTTAAGAATACGACCCATTAGCCCACCATCTCGAGGGTTTGTTTGGCCCGCCTTCTCAGACGCTTTCGACTCTCAGAGCAAATATTTCCCTAGCCACAAAAGAGATTAATCGGGCTCTCATAAGTGTTTTTTTCACGTTCATTGTACAGAAACCTTGGTGAACTATTATATATGGTTCATAAAACTACCCATGGACATATTAAAACAACCTCAACGAAGCCTTAAACGTTCATTGTACAGAAACCTTGGTGAACTATTATATATGGTTCATAAAACTACCCATGGACATATTAAAACAACCTCAACGAAGCCTTAACGAGTGTACAGAAGCCTTCGTGAACTATTACATGGCTCATAAAACTACCCATGGACATATTAAAACAACCTCAACGAAGCCTTAACCTCTCTCTGTGTGTATTATTCGAGGCTTCACTGCTTAAATGCTTCGATGCTTCGGGTTCTTCGCTGTGGTCGCCATGGGCACAGCACAGACACACACAGCAAATTATCGTACTCACCGCATTGCATTTTCGTCGTTTCTGACCGAGATAACTGTAGCAAAAAACAAAGAAGCATTAATAAATAAGAGTTTTAACGCTGACTTTAATTTTCCATCGTTATTTCTGTAGGTGCGAGAGTTTGTGGCTTAAAAATGGTGAATACAAAGTGGTGAGTACGATAATCTGGCAACGATGCACACAGCTGACAAAACACATGAATAGCGCATAGACAAAATACTGCTGCATGTCTTTCGTGTGGTTACCTAGCGCTGAGTGCACCAACTTATGGCTAGTGATGGTGATGGTGATGATGATTATGATGTACAAGACTATTACAAAGCTAGATGAGGTATGTTTGTTCGAATGTGTGTGTCCCTCTCCCTGACCCCTCTTCATCCCCCCCCCCATCTTCTCCCCTCCCTCCCTCTTTCCTCCTTTCCCTCCCCTAATCGTTCCCAACCCACACTTTCCCCCTCTCCCTCCCTCCTCTTCATCTTATTTTCCTTCCTTCCCCCAAATCTCTCTCTCTCTCTCTCTCTCTCTCTCTCTCTCTCTCAGAACCTTTATGAAGCCCATATTCACCAACGGCAATACTGCAATAGTGTCACTCTAGAATGAGTATGAAGTCACAAGAAAATACCCAAATATAATAATGCAATGTAGGGGGCACCATCACGTCCGTATAATCCCTTACCCTCACGGGCCTACCCTCCGCTGCCCTCTGCCTGTAACCTTGCTTTCCAGGATACACCGCCAGCCCGCCTTTGTGCTGTGGTTCTCCCTGTTCACGTGGGGCGTCAGCTGTGTTCCTCCACGCTAACCCCGCCCCTACGATCCCCGTGAAACCGTCAGCCAGCCAGCCAGAGAGAGAGAGAGAGAGAGAGAGAGAGAGAATTTCCCCGCCCCTTTTGTCATATGTAGAGAGAGAGAGAGAGAGAGAGAGAGAGAGAGAGAGACCTACCATATCTCTCTTACATTCATTGCTTAATATTTTTTCTGCTTGCCTGACCGCGTGTATCTATTAATGATTAATCGATCTATTAATGCATCTGTCTATCTATCCATGTATATATCTGTCTGTCTATCTATCTGTCCGTCTATATAACTGAGTATCTATATGTATGTTTATTGGTTTATGATTGCCTGTCCGTCCATCAATCTTTCGATCTGTCTGTCACTTAATGTGCCTGTCTGTCTGTCTGTTTGTGTGTCCGTCTGTTTTTTTTTCATATTTCCGTCTTTTTCCAGCACGTTTTATTATTCTCTCTCTCTCTCTCTCTCTCTCTCTCTCTCTCTCTCTCTCTCTCTCTCTCTCTCAATTTCAACGTCTACCCTCCAATTTCGGGGCGAGCGAAACCTTTGTGTCAGAAAACGTTGGTCTCGGTTTTTGTGTTTCAAACATTTACTCGAGGTTTGTTTTGTTCCTGCCATCGTGGCGTGAATTCCTCCCCCCCCCTTCTCTCTCTCTCTCTCTCTCTCTCTCTCTCTCTCTCTCTCTCTCTCTCTCTGTTAAGGTGTTATTCTTGTTTAGCTTGCTCCTCCGTGCATGTGTGCCTGTGTGTGTATGTGTGTGTGTAACAAGGGAACGTTTGTGGAAGGAAAGTGACACGTTTAGTTCAGGTGGAAATGGCTTACGCAGTGCAGTCTGTCCGTGCAATTTGTGGCACTGCACGGGTACCACTCGGGCACTGTACAAATTCAGTCTTTTCCTGAAAAAGCCCGCGTAGTCCCGGCACTGCACAGGCCACCGTTCCGAGTGTGTGAGGGAAGGCGTGACGCTCTGTGGTCAGATGACGCCCACACCCTGGCCTCACCATCGCTGCTGTCACCACCATGAGCCAGAGAAGGGATAAACTCTTCAACAGCCAGGAATATGTCCACTCCACTGTTTCCCAGGCACTCTTTGTCTTTCCTTTGTTCAGTGTTAGCCGCCAACACTGCCAACACCATCACTGGTAGGTCGTCTTCACAGACTGTACCCGACATGCTACGCAGCCAGAGTACGACAGAATTGCATGAGTAATTGATCTCAGTGGGGTTTAGTAGCGTGTGGTTGACGGCCATGGTTTGTACGGTTCACTGTGCAGCGCCACTGAGCGGGTATGAGGCTACCGAGCTGTTATTAATGCCCCCATACACGCTCAGTTGTACTGCGCAAACTACCTTTACAAACTGGTTTGCACAAAACTATGCCGTCGGCCACACACTACTCAGGCCCACAGAGCTAATTTACTCAGTTCTGTCGTGTGCTCACTGTGTCAGCATGTCAGACAGTCTCTGAAGAAGACCTGCTGTTAGTTGCATCATGTAGAAATAGGAGTAGCTCGTAGTACCACAGAGATGGTCGATATACATCATCAGGTGCTGCGCCAGACTTGAATGAAGCAGTTACTTTCTTATATTCTTCCCTGAATGATGACCGCAAAGTGTTTATTTTCTTAACAATAGAATCTCTGTTTGCATTCTCGTCTTTTTTTTTTCAGTTTGTTCACTAATTTTTCGTACGCCGCATTTTTCATGTTCCTATCCGAGTGCTCTTTACTTTTTACCTTCCGGATACAGGGATGTTGTTCAAACATTTCATTAAATTCACGCCGGAACGTTCGGTCTTCAGTGCCGCCACTCATTGTGGCGACTGGCAACAGTACCAGAGATGTTCTCCTCACGGCGTTGGCGCGAACACTGTAAATAATGTCACGCCTCCCCACCAGTGTTGCCAACTCAAAATTTATAAATCCGCTAGGATGGCCTAAAAAATCCGCCAGATGATAGGTGAAGCTATAAAAATTTGCCGCCAGATTGGTCTTGAAAATCCGCCAGTTACTCTTGTCAATTCTAAGATTTTTCCCGCTAGATTAACTGCAATTCCGCCAGATCTAGCGGAAAATCCGCTAAAATGGCATCACTGCTCCCCACACACGCTCAAACGATATGTAGGCTTGCGGGGTTTTTCAGGCAGCGACTGAATTTACACCGTGCCCGCGCGGGGCCCGTGCAGCTACACAAACTAACCCCACACACGCACAAATTGCACTGCACAAACCAGTTTGCGCAGTGTGTTTGCGCAGTGCCACTGAGCGTCCATATAGGGGACCTAAATAATATCATATTAAGGGTTCCAACACGTTCCGTGGCACTGAGCAAACACACTACATAAACTATTTTTTGCAGTGCAACTTGTGCATGTGTGGGACTTATTTGTGTACCTGCACGGGCCCAGCGCGGGCACTGCAAATTCATTTGCTTCCTGAGAAACCCCGCACAGTTCTGGCACTCTGCAAGTCTGATTTGAGCGTGTGTGGGAGGCGTGACGGTATTTACAGTTTTATTGCCAAAGCAGTAACAAGAACATCTCTGCTACTGTCGGCAGCCGCCACGATGAGTAAGAGAACTGAAAACCGTACGTTTTGGCGCGAATTTATTGGACTGCATCAGAACACCCGCGCATCTGGAACGCAAAAAGTAAAGACTACTCGGATAGAAACAAGAAAAATGCTGCTTACGAAAATTTAGTGAATATACTGAAAGAAAAAGACGAGAATGCACAAAGAATCTGTAGTTAAGAAAATAAACACCTTGCGGTCATCGTTCAGGACAACAAAAAAAACGTAGAAGCTTCATTAAAATCTGGTGCAGCAGCTGATGATGTATATCGATCATCTCTGTGGTACTACGAGCCACTACTATTTCTACATAATCAGGAAAGTTGGAAAGTTTCGTTTAGTCGGCGCAACATCTGTGGTCATATGCCTGAGAGAGACAGAAGGGAAAGGAATTATAGGAGAAGGGAACAGACCCCAGGAGACGGGACACAACCCCCGATTAATACCTGGTACCCATTCACTGCTGGGTGGACAGGGGCGTAGGGTATCGGAAAAGCCGCCCAAATTTTTCCACTCCGCTCGAGAATCGAACCCTGGCTCTCTCGGTTGTGAGCACGAGTATGCTAACCACTGCACCACGAAGCCCCCTTACATGATCAGGAAATATCACGCCCTTCTGTAAGCAACATTCAGGTGTGTAATAAAATCATGTGTTCCTTAATCGTTTTTCATTCATAATGTAACATAAATTCAAAATTATGGTTGGATACAAATAACATTCGCGCAATAAAACAAAAAACAACTGACATTGAGGCCACACATTTCAAACCTGACAGAAAATGCAGCGCACTGAGAGTCGTTCATTTGGGGAAATAGATCGTCTCATGATGCAGGTGTCTTGCTTTTCTACCAGAGGAGTCATCACAGCGGTGGCGGTGGCTGAATGGATAGCGTGACGGTGCCGCGTTCAGGACGACGCGAGTTCAATCCCCGCCCGGTGCCACCAAGCTGGGATTTTTCAGCCGCCGCCGAGTGGCTTAAAACTACCCACATGCTGTCCAGAAGACCACCTATCAACCCGGACTCTAGATTCTAGGATTAAAGATGAGCTCCGGGAGGGCAGCATGAGCCAATGCAAGATGGCGTCACTATAAACACTCGCCTGCGCCAGAACGGGCTGGGCCGTCCATCAGGACCCACCGGGAAGAAGCCTTGGGCCGACCATCAGGATCCACCGGGAAGAAGCCTTGGATCGACCATCAGGATCCACCGGGAAGAAGCCTTGGGCCGACCATCAGGATCCACCGGGAAGAAGCCTTGGGCCGACCATCAGGATCCACCGGGAAGAAGCCTTGGGCCGACCATCAGGATCCACCGGGAAGAAGCCTTGGGCCGACCATCAGGATCCACCGAGAAGAAGCCTTGGGCCGACCATCAGGATCCACCGGGAAGAAGCCTTGGACCGACCATCAGGATCCACCGGGAAGAAGCCTTGGGCCGACCATCAGGATCCACCAGGAAGAAGCCTTGGGCCGACCATCAGGATCCACCGGGAAGAAGCCTTGGGCCGACCATCAGGATCCACCGGGAAGAAGCCTTGGGCCGACCATCAGGATCCACCGGGAAGAAGCCTTGGGCCGACCATCAGGATCCACCGGGAAGAAGCCTTGGGCCGACCATCAGGATCCACCGGGAAGAAGCCTTGGGCCGACCATCAGGATCCACCGGGAAGAAGCCTTGGGTCGACCATCAGGATCCACCGGGAAGAAGCCTTGGGCCGACCATCAGGATCCACCGGGAAGAAGCCTTGGGCCGACCATCAGGATCCACCGGGAAAAAGCCTACCGGCACAAAAGGCCACGACGTAAAAATAAAAATAAAATAAAAAAAAGTCGTTCGTGTGGCGATATAGATGTTCAAAAGCAGATGTCTTGCTCTTGTATGAGAGGAGTCACCAGGGTGGGGAGCTAGCGGTGGGATGGTTCGTCCATTCTCAGATCACTGAACCAGTCTCTCGGTTCGGTCTCCTCAATTAGTGATGGAAGTGAAAGTGAACTTCTTTTTAACAGCCTTTTTTTTACAGCAGAGGAGACAGTGCAAGGGCGTAAAAAAAAAAACAATAATGAAAAAAAAAGCCCGTTACTCACTGCTCCTGACCAAACGTAACACAACAAAACCTTACCTGATCTGTAAAACACCTCCATGCACTTTTCAATTGTTTATTCCTTCCTGTTCCAATACTTTTGTTTTCTCAGGAATTGGTACATTCGCAAACTGAGCCGAGCCGAGCCGAACCGAGCCGAGCCGAGCCGAGACAAGACGAGACGAGCCGAGCCGAGACGAGACGAGCCGAGCCGAGACGAGACGAGACGAGCCGAGCCGAGACGAGCCGAGACGAGCCGAGACGAGACGAGACGAGACGAGACGAGACGAGCCGAGACGAGCCGAGGCGAGACGAGACGAGCCGAGCCGAGCCGAGACGAGCCGAGCCGAGCCGAGCCAAGCCTCCAGAAGCTACAAGTCAGCCTGAGTCATCCATAAGTGTATCTCCATAAGTCCCCGGATTTCTGCGCCGCCGGAAGTCCGCCATCTCACGAACGACAGCCATAAATCGAGATTCGAGGCGATCCCTTTACTGCCTGTCTCCGAGAAATCCCTCTTCTTTAACTTTTTGGGGGACTCGCCTTTTCTATCAGTTTCTTTTCTATAAGTTTCTCTGGCAACGCGCGGCTGCCTAACAAGATTTTTTCCAGGTATTGGGTTTTCTGGAGAATGGAAATCTAATTCTGAAGGTTATTCAATTATGGTTCCTTAGATTACATGGCAGTCTTTTCCTTCCTTCTCTCTCTCTCTCTTTTTCTTTTATCCTGTACGTTAAAGATGACTCGTGTGTGTGTGTGTGTGTGTGTGTGTGTGTGTGTGTGTGTGTGTGTGTGTCAGGAGCAAGGAAAAGTAAGAGAGAGAGAGAGAGAGAGAGAGAGAGAGAGAGAGAGAGAGAGAGAGAGAGAACACACAAACCCACTACACAGATCGCTGGTGGCTCTCCTTGTGGGCAGCTCGAGATAAAAACATTTCAAGATAAAACAAATAAAAACAAATATAAAACAAAAGTCAACATGATTTGGAGCCACAAAGTTACGTTATCTAGAGAAGTTATCGTTCGTTAGTTGGTGAAGTTATAATGCGAGATTGGAAGTTTTGTGGAGATAAGACGAAATTTGTTATTTTAAGAGAGACGATTTGTGTGTGTGCTCGTCTAAACCACGATTATCTCTCTCTCTCTCTCTCTCTCTCTCTCTCTCTCTCTCTCTCTCTCTCTCTCTCTCTCTCTCTCTCTGGCACGCCTATTCTTCCTTGTTACCACATCAGATCATGGCCTCAAAACACACACACACACACACACACACACACACACACACACAGAAACCAGAGAGAGCGAAAGAGAGAGAGAGAGAGAGAGAGAGAGAGAGAGAGAGAGAGAGAGAGAG
This sequence comes from Eriocheir sinensis, assembly GCF_024679095.1. Lineage (NCBI taxonomy): Eukaryota > Metazoa > Arthropoda > Malacostraca > Decapoda > Varunidae > Eriocheir > Eriocheir sinensis. Next base: position 21,978,475 of record NC_066514.1, on the reverse strand, counting down.
AGAGAGAAAAGGGGGGGTGGCGGCGGTTCTAAATCGTGGTTACAAGTTAATTACGTCAAAGAATTTATTTTTTTGTTTTTGCTTTATAGTAGTTTCCCTCTACTTTATTTCTCTCATTTTCATCCGTTTTCTTCTTTCTTTGCTTCTCGTCCTTTTTCCTCTTTCATTTCCATCCTTGGCTTCTTTTTTCCCTGACTCCATCTTTTATAATTCGGTACTCATTTTTCTCTTCTTTCTTTCCTTTCTTCTCTCTTGGGTTCATTTTTGTCTCTCTCGCTCTCACCTTTCCTTCGTTCCTTATTACTTCTCCTCCTCCTTCCTGTTTTCCTCTTCTACGAATCCCTCCAGCCCTTATCCCTCCTTCCTTTACCCCTTTCATCTGCTCCTCAATATCGCGGTGCTCTCATCTGCCCCTCAAGCCCCAGGTGGCTGTCGAGCAGATTAAATCACCAAAGCGGGCAACCTCGTGATGAGCCAATAGGCTTTCTGTTGCCTGCATTTCCATGTTTCCATGTTTCCATATTTCCTTCTTACAAATTTCTGTCCCATGCGTTTAGGGAAGGAGTGAAAAGAAACATCAAGTATTTGAATACGAAAACGAATGCCTCAAGTTTTTAAGAATACGAATGAGAATACGAATAAAATTAAATACTAGAAATTCGAATCAAAATGTCAATATTTAATTACACGCGTATGATATAAGTATTCATTATTAATATAAGTATTTAAGATCGCATTTATGAATATTTCTCTATAAAAAAATATTTCGCACGTCTTCTTAGAAACGTAATATTCGTGTTGTCAGTAATAGAAGTAGTCTTTATCAGCTTAACCTTAACAGTAGCATAAGTTACTGCTTAAAGTTAGGAATCCCAGCTCTCCGACCTCATCAACTCACTCACTCGTTCAAGGCCAGGCTGACACAACGTATCAGTCTTGTGAGTGACAGAAAACTTCTCAACTTCTCATCGAGAACGACAGAATGTCCGTTCACCTGTCCGCACGCGGGACTGTAATAGATCGATACTGACGCGCACTGGACATGTTGAGTTAGCATACCTATTATGTTATGCTTTTTAATGCGTTCCAGCTGAACGAAATCCTTTACCATAAAAAAGGATAGTTATTCCTGATAATACATGATGATTTTTCGTCAGATTATTCAGATTACAAATCCTTTGCCCAAGTATTCGGATATGAATGAGGATGCATTTATAAATAATATAAATATGAGAATGAATATGTACGATATGAATATAATATGAAGCACAGTATGAATATGAGTATGTACATCCAAATTATAATGATGAGAGAGAGAGAGAGAGAGAGAGAGAGAGAGAGAGAGAGAGAGAGAGAGAGAGAGAGAGAGAGAGATGATATTATAACCTATATATGAGTATGAATATATATAATAAAATATAGGTAGGCGGTGGCTGAGTGGTTAGCGTGCGGGCCCCGCATTCACCGCGTAATGGACGAAGCGGGTTCGAATCCGCCGCTACCACCTGGGATTTTTCAGTCACCGCCGAGTGGCCTAAGACTACCCACATGCTGTCCTGAAAACCACCATCAACCCGGACTCAAGAGGAAACCGTCCAAGTGAATCAAGAACGAGCTCCGGGGGGCAGCATGAGCCAAGAGAGGATGGCGCCACTATAAACACTTGCCTGCGCCATGACGGGCTGGGGCCGAACACCATCCAGGCCCCTCAAGAGAGCCTACCGGTCCTATAGGCTGGCACGTAATAAAAAATAGCGTAATATGAGCACATCCAAATACTTAATTCCAATGTACTCAAATACGAATACCGATTATTTATACTCCATCCCTGCTTACTGCCTCCTATCTAGTTTTATTTTACCCTCCCTGATTCTTCCTTCCCTTCCATCCTCTCCTCCTTCCATCTCTCCCTCCCTACCTCTATTCTTTCCCCCTCAACCCCTCCCGGCTTCCTCCCCCCCCTTCTCTCTATCATCTCTCCCTCAACCCCTACCTCTCACCTCCTCTCTTTTCCAGTAACGGTGTATTGATTTTGGGTGATTTTATTTTCTCAGTCTAATCTGTGAAAACTAACCAGACAAGTTTTCATGTTTATAAGGAAGGAGAAGAAAGGAAGAAAGAAAGAAAGAAAGAAAGGAAGAAAGGAAGGAAGGAAGAATGGAAGGGAAGGAAGGAAGGAAAGGAAGGAAGAAAGAAAAGGAAGAAAGGAAGGAAGGAAGAATGGAAGGGAAGGAAGGAAGGAAGGAAAGAATCTAACCTTAACTGAACTGCTCGGCGGATGGGCCCCAAACTATATGTGTGTGTGTGTGTGTGTGTGTGTGTGTGTGTGTGTTCTATATATGAATGATAGGAAAATTACTTATGTGTTCCTTCTCATATATTAGTCCCCCAACACACACACACACACATACCCCCCCCAAAAATTAAATCTCTCCCCCTTGTATACAGTTCACATTATATCAAGGCTTTTTCTTCTTCTTTTTCTTTTTTGTTTTCGTTTTCGTTTTCTTTTTTTCTTCTTTTTTTCTTTTTCTTCTTCTTTTTCTTTTTCTTCTTTTCTTTCTTCTTCTTCTTCCTCGTCTTTTTCGTTATTTTCGCCCTTTTCGTCTTTTTTGTCATTTTCGTCTTCTTCGTCGTCTTCGTCTTCTTCCTCCTTTCCTTCTCCTCCTCTTCTTCCTTCTTCTTCTCTCTCAGTTTTCCAATAAATCTTTTCCTCAAACTTTTCATGTCTTCCTCCTCCTCCTCCTTTTCATACATGTAGCCTACTAGTTTCCGTCAGTCCTCCTCCTCCTCCTCCTCCTCCTCCTTCTCCTTCTCCTCCTTCACTAACATGGAATCCTCGGCGGGGTCGTTGTCACATCCCTGATCTCGTTTGTCTAGAATCGGATTAATTAGTTTAAAGGTCAATGCATCAACAGGTGTGTGTGTGTGTGTGTGTGTGTGTGAGAGAGAGAGAGAGAGAGAGAGAGAGAGAGAGAGAGAGAGAGAGAGAATAATGGGGCTTTAAGAAGAACACGAAAAAGGTTTAAGTATAAGTCGAATGCCTGTCACGGTCCGTCGTCTCTTTCACTTATTCTCTCAGGGTTTATACACAAGACAAGGCGAGGCGGACCGTAGAGCGCGCTGCGAAATGACCTTAAGGGGGGTTGTAAATGGTCGGCCTGAAGGAAGTCATTTTTTATATTTTTGGCTTATAAAATTCTGCGAACTTTCCTCTTTCTTTTGGTATATGAATGAGTATGATGAAAAAATAATACATTGGTATGCAATATGCAATGCCACGCAATGTCCTGCAATGAGCTTCCGCGCGGCGCCACTGGCTTGCAATCCATATTTTTACCCTTTTTATTTTTTTTGAGATTTTTTTTCATGGTCTGCCACGATACTTGTAGGTTCTCTCACACCACTAGTCAGGAAAATAAAATGGGAAATTGTAGCAGTCACTAGTATATTTTCATTAAATCGATTTATATAATATTTTTTTCATAAATCCAACAAAACACTATATATCCGCCTCAAACGTCTTTTGAATTATATCATATTGATTTTACACGGTAGAAGATTGGTTTTTACTTTGAAATATGGTCAAAATCGAGTACATGTATTTGTGACCCCGTAAAAAGACGTAACAAATGGTAAACAACGCAGCCTGTGTACACACCCAATGAAAGAAAGTTAAGGAAACCGTGTCTGCTTTTTTCTTCATATCCTGATGTGTGTGTCCTGTGGATTTCAAGTCCCTCGTTGGAATAGATAAAATACACATAATATTTCACCTTCATCGCTTGATATCTCAAAACCATGATTTTGCACTTTAAGAAATATCTCCTCCGTTGAACTTCTTGTTATACACATATCTCCTACTGCAGGTTATAAAAGTAAGTGTAAGGAATAGGGTCTGCTATCGGAACTATTGTTTGAAGTTGATTTTGATTTTTTTTTTTTTTTTTTATATATATATTTATGTAAAAAAAAAAAGATTTCATCGAACTTTAAAAAAATAGTTTTTATTATTGTATAAAACTTTCCAATAGCAAACGTTAATTTCCCATCCTTTCTGATTAAAATGCTTTTTGAATGAAAGAAATCGGACCGTAAATAAGGGAGGAGATACACTTAGAACATCAGGAATTTAACATGGGATTTGAGATTTTATAACCCCCCCCTTAAGTGGTTCATATTTAGCAGAGTTTGGCCATCAAGAAAACACGTGTCTGCGATACTTAACGTAAAAGATGAAAAGATCGGCAAAAAAATGTTCTTCCTTCCTTTTCTTGCTTTTTTCTCACTTTTTTTCGTCTTTTTCTTCCTTCATTCTTCCTTTCTTCCTATCCTTCCTTCTTTGGTCTTCTTCAATTCCTTTCGATTTTCCTTCTTTACTTGCTTTCCTTTCTCGCCATCCTCCCTACTTTATTTTTGTATTTCTTCCTTCCTCCCTTCCTTCCTTCCTTCCTCCCTTCCTTCCTTCCTTCCTCCCTTCCTTCCTTCCTTCCTTCCTTCCTTCCTTCCTTCCTTCCTTCCTTCCTTCCTTCCTTCCTTCCTTCCTTCCTCCCTTCCTTCCTTCCTTCCTTCCTCCCTTCCTTCCTTCCTTCCTTCCTTCCTTCCTTCCTTCCTCCCTTCCTTCCTTCCTTCCTCCCTTCCTTCCTCCCTTCCTTCCTTCCTTTTTTCTTTCATCTTCCTTCATTCCCTCGTCTATCTTTTTCCTTCCTTCTTCATTTTCTTCTTTCTTTTCTTTCTTCCTTCCCTTCTTATTTCGTCTTCTTTTTTACTTCCATTTTATCTTCTTTCATTAACTCCTTCCTTCCTTCCTTTTTCCATCTTTCATCTTCTTCCTTCCTTCCTGCCTTCGTCCTCTTTTTCTTTACACTCATGGGGGATATTTTCTACATAAGATGAAAAATAAAATGTCTTGAATATGCAACACATTCCATCTGTCCCTTTTCTTTCCTTCTCTCTTTTCGTAGATGCAGAGAGGGAGGAAAGAAGGAAGGGAAAGCGGGAATGGAGGGGAGAGACGGAGGGAAGAACGGGGGTGGGTGGGAGAAAACGAAAGAAGATGAAATAGGAGAGTTGGCAAAATGAAGCCAACTGGTTTAAAAGGAGGCTGTCTGTTTTAGTAATTCAATGATTCGTCACCCGGTTGTTGTTGTTTTTTTACAGTAGAGGAGACAGTGCAAGGGCGTAAAAAAAAGATAACAATATGAAGAAGAAAAAAAGCTCGTTGGAATAGATAAAATACACATAATATTTCACCTTCATCGCTTGATATCTCAAAACCATGATTTTGCACTTTAAGAAATATCTCCTCCGTTGAACTTCTTGTTATACACATATCTCCTACTGCAGGTTATGAAAGTAAGTGTAAGGAATTGGGTCTGCTATCGGAACTATTGTTTGAAGTTGATTTTGATTTTTTTTTTTTTTTAAATATTTATGTAAAAAAAAAAATATTTCATCGATCTTTAAAAAATAGTTTTTACTATTGTATAAAACTTTCCAATAGCAAACGTTAATTTCCCATCCTTCCTGATTAAAATGCTTTTTGAATGAAAGAAATCGGACCGTAAATAAGGGAGGAGATACACTTAGAACATCAGGAATTTAACATGGGATTTGAGATTTTATAACCCCCCCTTAAGTGGTTCATATTTAGCAGAGTTTGGCCATCAAGAAAACACGTGTCTGCGATACTTAACGTAAAAGATGAAAAGATCGGCAAAAAAATGTTCTTCCTTCCTTTTCTTGCTTTTTTCTCACTTTTTTTCGTCTTTTTCTTCCTTCATTCTTCCTTTCTTCCTATCCTTCCTTCTTTGGTCTTCTTTAATTCCTTTCGGTTTTCCTTCTTTACTTGCTTTCCTTTCTCGCCATCCTCCCTACTTTATTTTTGTATTTCTTCCTTCCTCCCTTCCTTCCTTCCTTCCTGCCTTCCTTCCTTCCTTCCTCCCTTCCTTCCTTCCTTCCTTCCTTCCTTCCTTCCTCCCTTCCTTCCTTCCTTCCTTCCTTCCTTCCTCCTTCCTTCCTTCCTTCCTTCCTTCCTCCCTTCCTTCCTTCCTTCCTTCCTTCCTTCCTTCCTTCCTCCTTCCTTCCTTCCTTCCTTCCTTCCTTCCTCCCTTCCTTCCTTCCTTCCTTCCTTCCTTCCTTCCTTCCTCCCTTCCTTCCTTCCTTCCTTCCTTCCTTCCTTCCTTCCTTCCTCCCTTCCTTCCTCCCTTCCTTCCTTCCTCCCTTCCTTCATTCCTTTTTTCCTTCATCTTCCTTCATTCCCTCGTCTATCTTTTTCCTTCCTTCTTCATTTTCTTCTTTCTTTTCTTTCTTCCTTCCCTTCTTATTTCGTCTTCTTTTTTACTTCCATTTTATCTTCTTTCATTAACTCCTTCCTTCCTTCCTTTTTCCATCTTTCATCTTCCTTCCTTCCTGTCTTCGTCCTCTTTTTTTCTTTACACTCATGGGGGATATTTTCTACATCAGATGAAAAATAAAATGTCTTGAATATGCAACACATTCCGTCTGTCCCTTTTCTTTCCTTCTCTCCTTTCGTAGATGCAGAGAGGAAGGAAAGAAGGAAGGGAAAACGGGAATGGAGGGGAGAGACGGAGGGAAGAAGGGGGGGGGGGAGAGAACACGAAAGAAGATGAAATAGGAGAGTTGGCAAAATGAAGCCAACTGGTTTAAAAGGAGGCTGTCTGTTTTAGTAATTCAATGATTCGTCACCCGGTTGTTGTTGTTTTTTTACAGTAGAGGAGACAGTGAAAGGCCGTAAAAAAAAGATAACAATATGAAGAAAAAAAAAGCCCGCTACTTACTGCTCCTAAATAAAGTAGAGTGCCCGAAAAGAGAAATGAGTTTCGGGAGGAGAGGTGTCCTGATACCCTCCTCTTGAAAGTGTTCAAGTCGTAGGCAGGAGGAAATACAGATGAGGGAAGATCGTTCCAGAGTTTACCAGCGTGAGGGATGAAAGAGTGAAGATGCTGGTTAACTCTTGCATAAGGGGTTTGGTCAGTAAAGGGATGAGCTTGATCAGAAAGTCGTGTGAGGCGAGGCCGCGGGTGGGGGAAGGCATGCAGTTAGCAAGTTCAGAAGAGCAGTCAGCGTGATACTGGACCTCCTCTCGTATATGAATGAGAAATGTGGAGAGAGAGAGAGAGAGAGAGAGAGAGAGAGAGAGAGAGAGAAGAGGGGGGGAACGAAAAAGTGGAGGAAAGGAAAAGTTGAGTGAGACGCTGAAAGGAAGAAGGGCGGGATGGAGAGAAATATTTTACTTCTTTCTTTTACGTCCATACTATACACTAATACTCTCTCTCTCTCTCTCTCTCTCTCTCTCTCTCTCTCTCTCTCTCTCTCTCTCTCTCACACACACACACACACACACGCACACACGCACAAACATACAAGCACTACAGTTCGTAACACTAAATCTTTACCCATATACATTTAACATTTCAAAGGGATACTTTTGCTCATAAACCACCACGCTCAAAAGCCAATACTACCACGCTGTAAGGCAAAGATCAATTCCAGTGTTCTCGCTTGATTTTCCTTCTGCGTGATGTTGGCGTCCTCCGACCTACCCGGGAAAAGGATCTCATTTGATCTCTCCTCCTGGTTCTCTGTCGGCAATGCCCTTCATCATTTCTGGGTCAGCCGTCCGTGTGTTGTTAGGTTCACGCCCTAGACTACCTCTTCCTGTGTTACTTGAGTCGTTCCTGTGTTATTAAGTGCATGATTAGTCCACCTCTTATTGTGTTACTTAAGCCGTTCCTCTGTTCCTAGGTCCACGCCTGATGTGTTCCGCTATCGCCGTCCTTATATTGTTAGGTCCACGCTGTAATCCACCTCTTACTCTATGTTAGTCCCTGTGTTTATTAGTTCCACGACATAGTCCACCTCTAACACCTAGTCTTTATAACCATCGCCTATTCCCTGATTTCTGGCGCTCGCTCTCTGTCTCTCCGCCTTGTACCCAGCAGTGCTCTCCCCGTCCTGCCGGCCCTGACTCCTGCCATGGTTAGCTTATGTGTGTACGTGAATTCGTGACAATATAATGAGACGTAAAGGACTGGTGTTATATAAAGGTGTATACAAGCTATTCATCACCGCTGTATAGACAACGTGCCTCCTCCAATCCCACAGGTAGGAGGAGGAGGCAGGTGAAGGAGGAGGCAGGTGAAGGAGGAGGCAGGTGAAGGAGGAGACAGGTGAAGGAGCTCGTGGATAAAGTAAAAATCTGGCTACTTGATTAAATTTTATGGTACACCTTGCTCTCATGTCCCCCTGAAAGCCTTGTTGTCCTTCTTTTCCTTACTCTTTTCAATGTTGTTGTTGTTGTTGTTGTTGTTGTTGTTGTTGTTGTTGTTGTTGTTGTTGTCGTTGTTGTTGTTATTGTTGATGTTGTTGATGTTGTTGTTGTCGTTGTTGTTGTTGTTGTTGTTGATATTGTTGTTGTTGTTGTTGTTGTTGTTGTTGTTGTTGTTGTTGTAGATTTCATTATGCGCTTTGGTTGGAGGAAAAATGCGCTTTCGTGACTTTTTATGGGGTGTCTGCGCTTTGGAACCACCCCCTCGCGCTTTAGTATCGCAACACTGCGCTTTAGTACCGCGTTGCGCTTTCGCACCCACCCTCAGATTTGATGTGTTGCGACCTGCACTTCAGTATCGTTTTGTCGAGGTTCCAGCTACTATTTTCAGCGAGCCAATCACAAGCCGAGAAATTGTTGCAGCGCTGTTCCTGCCACGCGGTGGCCGCCATTACGCCTTCTTCATGCATATCTTCAGCAGTAAAAACTATGGTAAGTCACCCATAATTACTGTGTATTCGTAGTGATAGAATGAAGATGAACTCATAGGAGATGGTAAAGGTAAAGTGGGTGCATACGCAGTGGCTGCGCATAGCTGCGGTGCCCATCTCCGTCCCATTAGCCCTTGGAGCCTGTGGTGGGTAAGAACCCGCTATCCCGGGACACAGGGCTGGTATGACATCCGGGATATCCACAGTTTACCTTCCCCAGGTTTCCCCAGGTACCCATTTATCGACCAACCCGAAAGGGATGATGAACATCTGGTTGGGCTGTTCGACGACTGCACAGGCCGGGATTCGAACCTGGCCCGCATATTCGTAGCCAGACATGCTGACCACTGCACCACGGAGGCGCTTGGAGGAGATGAACATGACGATAATTCAGGATTTAGATTGTCGGTTAGCTCCCATGACCGTCATTGTACTGAATAAGCCACCGCATGTCACGCTTCCCCTGCAGGCATGCTTTCATAATAGTAAAACCAACGCAACCACACAGGAGATGGACATGTAGAGAATATAAATGTTGGTTCCCATGACAGTCATTTGTACCGTCCACGCCACTCAAGTATCACAGCATTCTACCTTAGTTTCCTAGCTCTATGGGCGTGGAGGTAGCTCCCCCACCTTGTTAAGGCCTTTCAAGCAAGTATGAAGAAGTTAAATGTTTTAAAATAGGGTAGCACCAATCTGCAGGTATGCCAGTCCATTATTAGTAGGGTCAATTAGTAGCGTTAAGGGATATATGACTGAACTATGTACCTTATGCAGAAATAATTATATATGGCCTGAGTTTATTGGTGCTAGGAGTAATACTTGAAGTGTGTAGTCACTGTAGTGATTAAAAGGAAATTGTTAAATTGATAACAAGGAAGGAAGGCAGGGAGGAAGATGTGTTAGGGTTAGTCTTGGAAATGGTAAAGGAATATAGAGCTGATTTGAAGAATGAGATAAACTCCATAGCAACAACCTGATCAGGCAGGAATTCTCCAGACTGATAGACCTAAGTGAGTTTGAGCAACCTTGTACCTGTGTTCAGTGTTTCATGGCCCCTATAATTTTACTATGCCTGGTGCCCACACAAATAAAAATTAAATAAATAAACAACTGTCCTCTCCATGGTGTCCCTTTATTATAACCAATGCCACTGCCCATCTAGCTCTATGTCCCACAGTGTGTGAAGACAGCCTTTATAAACAGTTTAAAAGGTATAGATAGATAAGTTCGTTCACTTATGTTCCCTCACCCTAAAACCCCACTTATCCAACAGGGAGCTTCTTAGTGATAGAGAGGGAAACAGTTATGAAGTAGTGGGTCAAGGGAAGGAGCCCTCCTTGTATGTAATAGCTCATTTTACTGTAGATGGATAACAAATTTTATAGGGGTTGTGCTATTCTACAATTAATTATAGTTCAGGTTTGGTTTCATCATTTGTGTTGTGTTTTATGTCAAATTAATTCCTTCTTTATTTATACAGGTTACTGGGACAAACAGCTTGACTGATTTGTTGACCAAGACTGTTTGTAGTTTGGGCTTTGTTCAACCATAAACAAAGGATGGCTGAACAACTATGTCCCCTGGATCTTTCAACTAAACCTCTTTCAGGTTTAGCCATGAAGCTGTTTAAAGTGCACCTTATAACATGCCGAAGACTGTTATAAAGGTGAGTATGATTTTGCATTATTGTCTTAGTACATTCTACACAAATATTTTTTTATACTAAAAGTCTATTTCCACTCAAACTATCTGATGCCTCAGAAGATACTCATAAGAATTAAATTTTCTCAATGGAGCTCCTGCCAGGAAAACTACAGAAATAAATAGGAGATGAGCACTCTAGTGTTGACCCAAAGGGTATCCCAAGACCCAAAACTCTGAAAATGCTTACCTCTACTACTCCTGTGCATTACATTGCTTTCCTCCTCCTAAGAGCAATTTACATGTATTTATGATAGTCTAAAATTTATTTTCTTCCTTGATAAGCTCACCACTCTCTGAGAGAACATGAGGTATCCTACAGTCTCGGGGCAACTCCTTTTCCCTTCCTGGACCTGCAGGTCTAAGTGTAGGTCTACGCTGCCACCTCTCTGATGCCTTGTCCTGATAGATACTTGTAAACACATGGGTTTTATCTTTGTAATATTCAAATTTTGTCAATGAACCTGCTGGAACTCAAACTTGGTGTGCAGGAATGGGAGGTGAGCACTCTAGAGTCAACCCAGAGGGTAGCCCTAAGCCCAAGGCTCTGGAAATGCTTATCTTTACTACTGTGTATTATAATTTTATTGCTACTAAAAGACAAAGCGTTGTACACCTCCATTTTTTAACAAGCAAAATTTTATTAATACTCTTTTGGACAGGCCTCTTCCATGTTGTGGATTTAGAGCAAAACCTCTTAAAGACATAGTAGGCAGGCTGAAGGTTGTTAGCCTTTAGACTACTCTCAACATCCTCAGCAAAAGTTCCCTGGTATACCTCTCCTTATCCTTTCGTAGAAGTGACACAGTGGCACACTCCTGTTTCAGCTGAGTTTCCTGCTACTCAGACAGCACAAATTTTCTCAACCATTTTCACTAATCTTTCTGGTTCTCTTTGCCTTCAAAAAGCCCATCTTACAGCATCACATAGTACTCTGACATATACCTACCCTAAGCATGATACAATCTTTTCCATATTAACTGTAAATTGCTGAAGTTGTAGGTCTCCCAACCTAAAGCCAAACTTACCATAGTCAATTTTAAATTATCTTTTTCTGTATTTGTATTACTTATTTTGTTGCAGTCAGAAATATTTATTCCCATTATTATCATAGTTAGTAATGATAATGAAAAAATATTATTAATACCGTACAGCTTCTAGCATTTAAACACAACATAACATTTTATAAATTTATTATGCCTGACTCTGTTAGCTGTTAACACTTAGAATTTATCCTTTCATTAACACAATTGAACTCTTGAGTTATTATAGCATAATTTCTCTTAATTTACAAATATTTCCTCCCATACTTTAAGTTCTTGGGTTTAAAATTTTCTGCATATATATATATATATATATATATATATATATATATATATATATATATATATATATATATATATATATATATATATATATATATATATATATATATATATATATATATATATATATATATATATATGGTAAAATTTTCATATGGATGTATTATTTTTTTAATAGTTTCAAAGGATGTGCATTGTTTTTACCACACAATTAAATGCAATCTTATCCAGAAAAACCATGAAACTAACCTAAATAAAATTTGCAGGTATCAATGAAGTCAAGATCCCATTCTCTGAGCCACACAGTGACAAAATAAATGACCACAGGACATATCTCCCAAGCCAGCATGTGGAGGTAAATGAATAATTAGATGTTGCTGAGTCCAGGCCCCTCACTGACAGGGAATCAATATATAATTTGAAAATAAAATTACTTTATAATCAAGCTTGCTTAGTGGTTAGCACTTCATAGTTACTAAGCCATGAGTGCAGGTTCAAGTCCCAGATTTGTTAGTGGGTTCATTCTCATTAAGGCACAATGCTCAAGTATGCAGATGACCACTCTTCAGCTATCTACACTTGCAACTTCCTGGAGTTCCTTGAGCTTAATGAATGTGACTCTTTCCCATTGCTGCCAAAACCAACTATGCGAATCACATAATATTTTATGGTTATTTGACTAATTTATACCATCTCTAGATTTCCCTTTATTACTCACACTTAAAAAGTAAAACTTGAGGGCTTAAACTCCTTTAACGTAATTTAATTTTCATGCATTAAAACAGGGAATCAATATATAATTTGAAAATAAAATCACTTTATAATCAATCTTGCTTAGTAGTTAGCACTTGATAGCTACTGTTACCATAGTTACCAAAGCTTCATTTAAACAATAGCCTTCTAATATATTGCACCTCATTTACAATTTTACAATGTAAGTATAATTATAGTTCCATAATTATACTTGAATTATTTATAATTATGCTCCTATGTGTAATTATACTTGATTTTATTAAGTTTTTGAAATAATATACCCAACCATCACACCAATCACTGGACAGGTTTTGCTCTTTCAGTATGTCCTATTTCATACCCTGATTCAAATGTGACTTTACATGACTAATCAGAATTATGCCGCAGGTGGAGGTAAATGTTGAAGAGCTAGCTCCACCTGAGGCCTCTGCTGCTACCCTTGAAACAGTCTATCAACCTGAAGAAACTTTTCTCCCAATTGAAGCCCCGAAGCCCCAGGAGATTATTCTAAATGTTGAGAACTCGGCAGAGGTCTTGCCTTGTGATGGATTAGTAGATGTACTTTCCCTAACAGTAAAAAAGCAGAGGAAAAATCTAATTGCCCAGCATGCAAAAACACTAGTTCACCTGCCTCGCCACCTAGTGAGAGTACATGGATGGTCCACAGATAGAGCTAAAAAAATATCATGCATCATGGGAACAAGAAAATACAGAGGGCTCTTTACAAGAAAAGTTAGGAAAACGTGTACAGTCAAGAACTGCTATGCACAGGTTACTCGATTGGGTCAGCACATGAAGAGGGTGCATGGGATATGCCTCCAACCTGAAGCATTCTATTCCCAAGCCTCATCTGAGAACACCCCACTAGAAAATACCGAATTTGAGTTACAAGATAAAGTAAAGCAAAGATTGAGTTCTGGTACAGGCAGTACAGATGAAGAAGAGATAGACTACACAGACAATAGTGATGTTGTTAGTACATATTGGAAAGAAATACTCCTTAACTATGAAATTTTTTTGAAAGGTCCTGCTGGAGGGTCACTAGAAATGAAAACAATATCATATAACATAGGCAGGTTGAAAATAGTGATAGCAGATCTAGAGGCAAATAATGTACAAGAACTGCTGGTGGAAGAAAAACTTTGGAAGTACTTTGGTAAGAAAAAAACTGAAAAAGACTGGAAATCACAAACAATAATAACATACCTCGCTAGTCTGAAAAAGTTCTTTGCATACGTTTCAAAGAAGAGAAAGGAAACCCCTTTCTCTGAATCTGAGGTCACAGATGCAGAACACCTATGCAACATTATGCCTGGGTGGTCCTGTAGCTAATACAAAATGTGTGGAGAGGAAAAAAGGTGTAAGAGAAAAGAACAAGAGCAGTTGTTGTTAAATAGTGATAAATTAGATAAATTCTATTCATCAGAAGAATATAAAGGAGCAGTGAAAATAATAGAACAACTTGATGACAAATATGTACCAAAAAGAAATGACATTTCATTGGTAAGGAATATTTTGATATTTATGGGACTAATAAAAATGCAAAAGAGGAGGTGTTTTTGCAGAGCTACGGGTCAGTGAATTTCTCCAAAGAGAACGCATTGAAGACCGCGTGGTCATCAGTATTGTAAAACATAAAACAAGTTTCACTCATGATGAAGCAAACCTGGTCCTCACTGAAACTGAAAATTCCTATTATCAGAAGTATTTGAAATTCATGAGATCAAAGATTGAAACTGAGGAAAGTGGGGATTACTTTTTTTTGTCATGGGGAGGGACTCCAACCACAGCCAGCAATGTAAGTAATGGCATTAAGAAATTAGGGATAGCAAGTGGAATAGGGCATTATTTCCAAATATTTTTAGAAAATCAGCTTCCACCAACATATTCTATCATTGCCATGAAATGGCAGAAAATGTGGCAACTCATATGGACCATGAGTTTAATACCGCAAAAAAGACATACAGATTGCTCAATAAAAAGAGATGCTGTTCCATCCTCTAAAGCTATTGAGGCAGCAAACTATTGTGACCGACCGAGTTATTCTGGCATTCGCAGAGAAGATAGATGAAGAAAAGCATAATTATGAAGGGAGTAAAAATGAAAATATCAGTGATGAATGTAGTGATTCAGAGAGTGAAACTTCAGAAATGAATAGTCATTCAAGCACAAATTCATTAAATAGAAAATTTTCTCCTTATGAAAACAGATTAATTGAAAAATATTCATGGATAAAATAAAGAAAGGCGAGAATTTATCATCGAAGAAAGTGAAATATACTTGACAAAAACCCCAAAACTCCTAAATGAGTATGGAGAAAAAAATACTGGCTAAAGTGAGGTGGCTGAAATATAGATATAAAGTTAGGAAAAGTAAATGAAAAATAGAATACTGCAAATTTGTGATTTTGAATGTTGTTAATCATCATTAAAATTTTTCAAGTGTGAATTCATACATAGTACTTGTCAAAAGTTTAGGTTGGGTGAGGCAAGGTAGAATATATATGGTTTAAAAATACTAATTTCGATGAATGGTTATATTTGTTTGGACCCGGTAAAATATTGCATCATCACATTCCTAAGCTCTTCTGCTCCAATTTGCCACCATTCATTTTATGTTAACTCAGCTGGGAAATAATAGTACTATTAGAGTAGTTTCTACTAATTTGCTAAATTTTGTTAAAATTTTTGGGAGGGTACAGGTCACGATAAACAACAGCTCTCATTATTGCACCTAACCTAACCTAACCCAAACCTAAACCAAGTACTGAATATCTATGTTTTTCATTTGAAAGGAAATGCTTAATTAGTTAACACTGTCTTTATTTCTCAAGATATATGTTGTCTTTAGCATTCCACACCTGAACTGTATTATTTTTATTTTCAAATATAGATTTATGTTCAACTAGTAATGTATATTAAAGGCTTTTGTCTTTTTATTTGCATATATTTTCTTATGATAATGAAATAAGATTGAGAGCAAATTTAGTCTATTGAGAATAGTTTTTTTGTTCTATAAAAAATGTTAAAAGGAAATATATACTTTTTTTAAAATTGAGGTTTAAGTCAAATTTAAGTTGGAAGTGATACACAATAATAGCTTTTTTTGTTACTTTTGTAAAGATCTTAATCTGTGGCATTACAGTTTAAAGGAACCTTTTATGTATTTCTGCATAAGTAAATAGGGAAATGGAGGAATCAAAAGTATGTAATTATTTTGCATAGGTAAAGGTACATTATATGTTTTATATGGTATCATTCAGAGTCAGAGGATTGCATTTCATATGATGAAAAATTACTATCCAATTAAAATAAAATTTCATTTAGCTTAAGAGGGTGATGTATTTAATTGAAATGAAACTTAGTCTATTGAGAATAGTTTCTTTAAAGGGAAAATCCTATTGTATCTTTTATTTTGAATTATATGTCAGTCAAATTTGTTAAAGGGTATTTCCCAAAATAGCTTTTGTTTCCTCTTGTAAAGATTTCCATAATGTAATAATGGGGCATTTCAGTTTAAGAGAATTCTATATAAGTATTTTTTGAATAAGGAAATTTCTCATGTACACAGGAAAACAGAAGTTAAAATGTTATAATTTACCAAAAGTAGGGGGTATATTACAAATTTAAATGTTTTTCATTGTGAGTATGTGAGAGATTCTCATGTGTTGAATAATCTTCATGTGTTGCAAATTGCCGGAAAAGAAGTTTCAAGTAACTTTATGTAAGTTATTTTTCAAACTTAAGTGGATTCTCAATTACTTATAAAAAAAATCATAAATAAATAAAAAAATAAAAAAATTGGATTCACTTTTGTCATCACCTATATTTTTTTCCATAACTTGTTTGTTATAAGCACCCAACATTTGAGCCCCTCATCATTAAATCCTACAGGAATACCAGAAAAAAAATACGGTAGTATATTACCTGAGAAACTAGTTTACTAAAAGCCATGAAATAAAGTTTGAGACTGATGAATACAGTTTCCATGAAACACAACCATCCAAAAGGTGTGTGTATATATATATATATATATATATATATATATATATATATATATATATATATATATATATATATATATATATATATATATATATATATATATATATATATATATATATATATATATATATATATATATATATATATATATATATATATATATATATATATATATATATATATATATATATATATATATATATATATATATATATATGTCGTTGCAGTACTGCAGTCTCATAGCAACTTGCATTGTACATAATATCACTCACAATCCTCACACTACCTTGCTATGAATAATGAAAACCTGGGCAAATCATTAAAAATATGTTTTGGATACTTGAAAAAAATAGAAAAACATTTTAATGATTCGACTAAAGTCTCCAAAATGAAAAACTAATAAAACTAAAGCTAACCTAACCCTGCAGGGCTGACTAATCTAACCTAACCTAACCCTGCGGGATGACAAATCTAACCTAACCTAACCTAACCTAACGTAACCCGGGTAATTCCGTGCGTGAGCAGTCTTGATCTTAGTCTTGGTTTTGTTTATGTTAGTCAGCCCCGCAGGTTAGGTTAACTTCGGTTAGGTTTGGTTTGGTTAGATTAGTCAGCCCTGCAGGTTAGATTAGGTTTGATTTGGTTAGATTAGTTTTTATTTTCATTTGGAGACTGGTTTTCGTTGTAAAATCATTAAAAACGTGTTTTCGATTTTTTTCCAATATCGAAAACATGCTTTTTAATGGTTTGCCCAAGAAAAAGTCCAAAATGACAACCACATTTTTAAAACAAAATTAATCATGGTCTGTCAAGAAAAACGTCCGCAGTACTGCAACGAAGTTTTACCATATATATATATATATATATATATATATATATATATATATATATATATATATTTATATATATATATATATATATATATATATATATATATATATATATATATATATATATTTATATTTATTTATATATATGCGTAGAGAGAGAGAGAGAGAGAGAGAGAGATTTACATAGATTTACATAGAAAACCAGACCACACAGACCCCATGGTCCAGACTAGGTGGCCTGTCCTTAAACCTAAGTGATTCTACGTTAATCAGATGGCTCCAAAACATTGCAGTTCTACTCTAATTAATATTAAGTTCAAGGAAGTGACGGTCAAGCTTATTTTTAAAGAGAGAGAGAGAAACAAAGTAAAGAATCCCACTCAAATCCCTGTGGCAGTAAGTAATATGGAGAGCCATTATTTTCCTCCTGAAGTCAGCAGATGGTAAGGTTACGTAACACACAGGCTGTTTTTTAATTACCAGTGCTTATAGAAAACGGGTTTTTAAGTAGGACAAAGGCAAAACATTAATCATGTTTTTTTTTTTTTCTTTACAGTATGTTATAAACTGTTAAGTTAGGTTAGGTTAGTTTTTTTTTATCAAAATAACATTTTTCTATGCTTCTAAATATAATTCATGATTTTTGTTAAGTATTTTTCATCAAATATGGCTAAAATTTGGAAAATGAGAAGATTGTTTAAAAAGCTTCAGTATGAAAATATATCTGTGATTTGAAAGTTTAAAGGCGGTATCTATAATACTTTTTTTTATATGGCCAGTCAAAGTTGAAAAAACGGTTCCAAA
>NC_066514.1:21950271-21957771 GCF_024679095.1 Eriocheir sinensis | reverse complement strand
TCCTCTTACAACACAGCGATATTACTGCCGCTCGCTACAGGCAGGAAGACGAACCACAATTAAATGCTTCGTGTTTTTTTACTCCTTCGTCTTTGTGGAGAGTAAAAAAACTGTAAAGGGAAGGCAGATAGACCATAATTAAATGTTTTACCAATGTTCTCTTCCCTTTGCTATTCTCTTCTCTGGGGAAATAAACAACACAAGAAAGAAGAATGGAAGAATCAGACACATTTCTCAGACAAGATAACCACGAATGAAATATTGCTTCACGGTTTTGTTACCCCGGTTGCGGGAACACGTTGATCCCGGGCTTAAGTTATGATCGTTATTACAGCCGAGACGAGCCCCGGAGGATCCTGACCTCGGAAAAATTAAACAACGCCGAGAAACAAGTGCCGGGCGAGGACTGAGGCGACGATGGTGAGCATAATTTTACTTGGGTGAGCATGAGTTAAGGAGAGGATAGTGAGCATGAGTTAAGGAGAGTATGGTGAGCATGAGTTAAGGAGAGGATAGTGAGCATGAGTTAAGGAGAGGATAGTGAACATGAGTTAAGGAGAGCACGGTGAGCATGGGTTAAGGAGAGGATAGTGAGCAAGAGTTAAGGAGAGAACGGTGAGCATGAGTTAAGGAGAACGGTGAGCATGAGTTAAGGAGAGGATAGTGAGCATGAGTTAAGGAGAGGATAGTGAGCATGAGTTAAGGAGAGGATAGTGAGCATGAGTTAAGGAGAGGATAGTGAGCATGAGTTAAGGAGAGGATAGTGAGCATGAGTTAAGGAGAGGATAGTGAGCATGAGTTAAGGAGAGGATAGTGAGCATGAGTTAAGGAGAGCACGGTGAGCATGAGTTAAGGAGAGGATAGTGAGCATGAGTTAAGGAGAGGATAGTGAGCATGAGTTAAGGAGAGAACGGTGAGCATGAGTTAAGGAGAGAACGGTGAGCATGAGTTAAGGAGAGGATAGTGAGCATGAGTTAAGGAGAACGGTGAGCATGAGTTAAGGAGAGGATAGTGAGCATGAGTTAAGGAGAACGGTGAGCATGAGTTAAGGAGAGCACGGTGAGCATGAGTTAAGGAGAGGATAGTGAGCATGAGTTAAGGAGAACGGTGAGCATGAGTTAAGGAGAGGATAGTGAGCATGAGTTAAGGAGAGAACGGTGAGCATGAGTTAAGGAGAGCACGGTGAGCATGAGTTAAGGAGAGAACGGTAAGCATGAGTTAAGGAGAGCACGGTGAGCATGAGTTAAGGAGAGCACGGTGAGCCTGAGTTAAGGAGAGGATAGTGAGCATGAGTTAAGGAGAGAACGGTGAGCATGAGTTAAGGAGAGGATAGTGAGCATGAGTTAAGGAGAGCACGGTGAGCCTGAGTTAAGGAGAGGATAGTGAGCATGAGTTAAGGAGAGAACGGTGAGCATGAGTTAAGGAGAGGATAGTGAGCATGAGTT
Organism: Eriocheir sinensis; assembly: GCF_024679095.1. Classification (NCBI taxonomy): domain Eukaryota; kingdom Metazoa; phylum Arthropoda; class Malacostraca; order Decapoda; family Varunidae; genus Eriocheir; species Eriocheir sinensis. The sequence goes on along the minus strand of NC_066514.1, from coordinate 21,956,326 downwards.
AAGGAGAGCACGGTGAGCATGAGTTAAGGAGAGCACGGTGAGCATGAGTTAAGGAGAGCACGGTGAGCATGAGTTAAGGAGAGCACGGTGAGCATGAGTTAAGGAGAGCACGGTGAGCATGAGTTAAGGAGAACGGTGAGCATGAGTTAAGGAGAGCACGGTGAGCATGAGTTAAGGAGAGGATAGTGAGCATGAGTTAAGGAGAACGGTGAGCATGAGTTAAGGAGAACGGTGAGCATGAGTTAAGGAGAACGGTGAGCATGAGTTAAGGAGAGGATAGTGAGCACGAGTTAAGGAGAGGATAGTGAGCATGAGTTAAGGAGAGCACGGTGAGCATGAGTTAAGGAGAGGATAGTGAGCATGAGTTAAGGAGAGCACGGTGAGCATGAGTTAAGGAGAGGATAGTGAGCACGAGTTAAGGAGAGGATAGTGAGCATGAGTTAAGGAGAGCACGGTGAGCATGAGTTAAGGAGAGGATAGTGAGCATGAGTTAAGGAGAGAACGGTGAGCATGAGTTAAGGAGAGCACGGTGAGCATGAGTAAAGGAGAGAACGGTGAGCATGAGTTAAGGAGAGCACGGTGAGCATGAGTTAAGGAGAGGATAGTGAGCATGAGTTAAGGAGAGGATAGTGAGCATGAGTTAAGGAGAGGATAGTGAGCATGAGTTAAGGAGAGGATAGTAAGCATGAGTTAAGGAGAGGATAGTGAGCATGAGTTAAGGAGAGGATAGTGAGCATGAGTTAAGGAGAATGGTGAGCATGAGTTAAAGAGAACGGTGAGCATGAGTTAAGGAGAGAACGGTGAGTTGTCAGGTGTATTTTTTCTTACGTACGTTTGATTCTGTGTCCGATATTTTTTCTTACGTAAGTTTGATTCTGTGTCCGATATTTTTTTCTTTCGTAAGTTTGATTCTGCGTCCGATATTTTTTTCTTTCGTAAGTTTGATTCTGCGTCCGATATTTTTTTCTTTCGTAAGTTTGATTCTGCGTCCGATATTTTTTTCTTTCGTAAGTTTGATTCTGCGTCCGATATTTTTTTCTTTCGTAAGTTTGATTCTGTGTCCGATATTTTTTTCTTTCGTAAGTTTGATTCTGTGTCCGATATTTTTTTCTTTCGTAAGTTTGATTCTGTGTCCGATATTTTTTCTTACGTAAGTTTGATTCTGTGTCCGATATTTTTTTCTTTCGTAAGTTTGATTCTGTGTCCGATATTTTTTCTTACGTAAGTTTGATTCTGTGTCCGATATTTTTCTTACGTAAGTTTGATTCTGTGTCCGATATTTTTTCTTACGTAAGTTTGATTCTGTGTCCGATATTTTTTCTTACGTAAGTTTGATTCTGTGTCCGATATTTTTTCTTACGTAAGTTTGATTCTGTGTCCGATATTTTTTCTTACGTAAGTTTGATTCTGTGTCCGATATTTTTTCTTACGTAAGTTTGATTCTGTGTCCGATATTTTTTCTTACGTAAGTTTGATTCTGTGTCCGATATTTTTTCTCACGTAAGTTTGATTCTGTGTCCGATATTTTTTCTTACGTAAGTTTGATTCTGTGTCCGATATTTTTTCTTACGTAAGTTTGATTCTGTGTCCGATATTTTTTCTTACGTAAGTTTGATTCTGTGTCCGATATTTTTTCTTACGTAAGTTTGATTCTGTGTCCGATATTTTTTCTTACGTAAGTTTGATTCTGTGTCCGATATTTTTTCTTTCGTAAGTTTGATTCTGTGTCCGATATTTTTTTCTTACGTAAGTTTGATTCTGTGTCCGATATTTTTTCTTACGTAAGTTTGATTCTGTGTACGATATTTTTTCTTACGTAAGTTTGATTCTGTGTCCGATATTTTTTCTTACGTACGTTTGATTCTGTGTCCGATATTTTTTCTTTAATGGAGATTTTGAAATTTGATACAGTAAATAAATACTTTTTCATTATTACTGATTTATATATATCTTTTTTTTTCGGATAATAAAATATTTAACCCAGTAGCAGCGGGGATCATGTTTCTTAATGCTCACACAAACCATTTCATAGCATATATCAAGGCATTTGTGAGCAGTTTATGTATCATCTATTTTGGGGGGTTTATTTCATGGCACAAATTTGGCCCGTCGCTGCTACACGGTAAAGCCACAAATTTGGCCCGTCGCTGCTACACGGTAAAGCCACAACTTTGGCCCGTCGCTGCTACACGGTAAAGCCACAAATTTGGCCCGTCGCTGCTACACGGTAAAGCCACAAATTTGGCCCGTCGCTGCTACATGGTAAAGCCACAAATTTGGCCCGTCGCTGCTACACGGTAAAGCCACAAATTTGGCCCGTCGCTGCCACACGGTAAAGCCACAAATTTGGCCCGTCGCTGCTACACGGTAAAGCCACAAATTTGGCCCGTCGCTGCTACACGGTAAAGCCACAAATTTGGCCCGTCGCTGCCACACGGTAAAGCTACAAATTTGGCCCGTCGCTGCTACACGGTAAAGCCACAAATTTGGCCCGTCGCTGCCACACGGTAAAGCTACAAATTTGGCCCGTCGCTGCCACACGGTAAAGCCACAAATTTGGCCCGTCGCTGCTACACGGTAAAGCCACAAATTTGGCCCGTCGCTGCTACACGGTAAAGCCACAAATTTGGCCCGTCGCTTCTACACGGTAAAGCCACAAATTTGGCCCGTCGCTGCTACACGGTAAAGCCACAAATTTGGCCCGTCGCTTCTACACGGTAAAGCTACAAATTTGGCCCGTCGCTGCCACACGGTAAAGCCACAAATTTGGCCCGTCGCTGCCACACGGTAAAGCCACAAATTTGGCCCGTCGCTGCCACACGGTAAAGCCACAAATTTGGCCCGTCGCTGCCACACGGTAAAGCTACAAATTTGGCCCGTCACTGCTACACGGTAAAGCTACAAATTTGGCCCGTCGCTGCCACACGGTAAAGCCACAAATTTGGCCCGTCGCTGCCACACGGTAAAGCTACAAATTTGGCCCGTCGCTGCCACACGGTAAAGCTACAAATTTGGCCCGTCGCTGCTACATGGTAAAGCCACAAATTTGGCCCGTTGCTGCTACACGGTAAAGCTACAAATCTGGCCCGTCGCTGCCACACGGTAAAGCTACAAATTTGGCCCGTCGCTGCTACACGGTAAAGCTACAAATTTGGCCCGTCGCTGCCACACGGTAAAGCTACAAATTTTTCCCGTCTCTGCCACACGGTAAAGCTACAAATTTGGCCCGTCGCTGCCACACGGTAAAGCTACAAATTTGGCCCGTCGCTGCCACACGGTAAAGCTACAAATTTGGCCCGTCGCTGCCACACGGTAAAGCTACAAATTTGGCCCGTCGCTGCCACACGGTAAAGCTACAAATTTGGCCCGTCGCTGCTATCGGGTTAAATTTGTTGATACTTTACACCAGACTAGAAGCAATAACGTGCATCTGATTTGTCCACAGTTTAGATATCTTTATATAAAAACAGTATACTATGCACTATGTTCTGTATCGTCTCCGCCAGTTCTTCTCCCCTGCACAGTTGCTGTCCATATACGGGGGCCTTGTCCGCCCTCGTATGGAGTATGCATCTCATGTGTGGGGGGGCTCCACTCACACAGCTCTTCTGGACAGAGTGGAGGCTAAGGCTCTTCGTCTCATCAGCTCTCCTCCTCATACTGATAGTGTTCTACCTCTTAAATTCCGCCGCAATGTTGCCTCTCTTTCTATCTTCTATCGATATTTCCACGCTGACTGCTCTTCTGAACTTGCTAACTGCATGCCTCCCCCCCTCCCGCGGCCCCGCTGCACTCGACTTTCTACTCATGCTCATCCCTATACTGTCCAAACCCCTTATGCAAGAGTTAACCAGCATCTTCACTCCTTCATCCCTCACGCTGGTAAACTCTGGAACAATCTTCCTTCATCTGTATTTCCTCCTGCCTACGACTTGAACTCTTTCAAGAGGAGGGTATCAGGACACCTCTCCTCCCGTATATGATCTTCCTTTCGGCCACCTCTTTTGTTTCTTTTTTAGGAGCAGCGAGTAGCGGGCTTTTTTTTATTATTGTTTTCTTTTTTTGTGTGCCCTTGAGCTGCCTCCTTTGTTGTAAAAAAAAAAAAAATGGCCCTAAACTCTTTAACAGCTTGCCCCTAAACATAAAAGAACTTCTTAAGACAAGCAGTCTCCCAAAATTTAAAAGAGAAATAAAACAATATATATTTACTATAGAGCCCCTGGCAGCCCTACATTTTTGTATATAATAAACTACTCACTAAGGAATGTATATATTGTTAGGTTGTATTTTTTTGTTAAATTTATTGTGGTGTGTTAAAAGTGGAATAGAAATTTTCTGTCAGGAGCTTCGGCTCGACAGACTGTCGCTGAGATTGTTAAACTGTAATTCTCTTTATATGTATTTATTAATAGCAATAGATATTTACTTTCTTAGATTACTTACTTATTTACACACACACACACACACACACACACACACACACACACACACACACACACACACACACACACACACACAAAAACAAACACACACAAACAGATTTACATAGATTAACATAGAAGGAGAGAGAGAGAGAGAGAGAGAGATTTACATAGATTTACATAGAAAATCAGACCACAGACCCCATGGTCAGACTTGGTGGTCTGTCCTTAAACCTAAGTGATTTTACATTAATCAGAAGACTCCAAAACGTTGCATTTCTGCTCTAGTTGATATTAAGTTGAAGGAAGTGACGGTCGAGCTTATTTTGAAGGAGTCAATCGTGTTACACTGGACCACTGATGGTGGAAGCTTATTCCATTCTCGCACTACAACGTTGGTGAAGAAAAATTTGGTGCAATCTGAATTTACTTGTCTACATCTGAGTTTTACGCCATTGTTCCTCGTGCGCAGACTGTCATCGATCATAAACAATGTTGATCTGTCTACATTCGTGAAACCATTAAGTATTTTAAAACATTCGATCAATTTTCCTCGGAGGCGACGTTTCTCAAGAGAGAACATGTTAAGGATAGAAAGCCTTTCTTCGTAGGATTTGTTGCGCAAGGAAGGATCATTTTCGTTGCCCGACGCTGAACACCTTCTAATTTAGCAATATCCTTTGCATGGTGGGGACCAAAACTGTACCGCATATTCCAAGTGGGGTCTGACTAAACTGTTGTAGAGCGAGTATTACATCTTTATTCTTGAATACAAAGTTTCTTTTAATGAAGCCCAACATTCTGTTCGCTTTATTTGCTGCATCGATGCATTGCTGTGAGAATTTGAGGTTTGACGCGATTTTGACGCCCAAGTCTTTGACGCATTGAACGCTTTTGAGTTTAACGCCGCGCATTTCGTATTCGAACTTCTTATTACTCGTTCCAACTAGAATGACCTGGCACTTGACTAAGTGAAAGGGCATCTCCATCTATCCGACCAAGCTGAAATTTTGTGCAAATCCTCTTGGAGGCTTTGCCTGTTTTCGTCAGTGAGAACCGAGTTACCAATCTTTGTGTCGTCTGCAAATTTACTAATGCGGTTATTGAGTCCAACATCCACGTCGTTGATGTAAATAATGAAGAGCACTGGGCCAAGGACCGAGCCCTGAGGACGCCACTAGTGACAGGCGCCCACTCTGAGTTAAATCCGTCAATCACTACTCTTTGTTGTCTGTTGCTCAACCAATTCGCGATCCATTGGTTTACTTGACCGTCAATACCTATTTGCTTTAATTTGTAAAGTAATTTATGATGCGGGACTTTATCAAACGCTTTCTGGAAATCAAGATAGACTACGTCCAGTGATTTGGTTACGTCATAAACAGTGAAGAGGTCGTTATAAAAGGTTAATAGGTTTGATAGGCAGGATCTTTTGTTTCGGAAGCCATGTTGTGAGTCCCCAATCAATGAGTGGCTTTCAAGGTAACTCACAATTTTGTCTCTAATTATGCCCTCAAGTAGCTTACCTACAACCGAAGTTAGACTAATGGGCCTGTAATTACCTGGTACTTTTTTGTCTCCTTTCTTGAAAATCGGTGTCACGTTAGCCTTTTTCCAATCTGAAGGGACGATGC
>NC_066514.1:21920271-21945271 GCF_024679095.1 Eriocheir sinensis | reverse complement strand
TGGTTCACGGCTTGGTTCACGGCTTGGTTCACGGCTTGGTTCACGGCTTGGTTCACGGCTTGGTTCACGGCTTGGTTCACGGCTTGGTTCACGGCTTGGTTCACGGCTTGGTTCACGGCTTGGTTCACGGCTTGGTTCACGGCTTGGTTCACGGCTTGGTTCACTTCTTGGTTCACGGCTTGGTTCACGGCTTGGTTCACGGCTTGGTTCACTTCTTGGTTCACGGCTTGGTTCACTTCTTGGTTCACTTCTTGGTTCACGGCTTGGTTCACTTCTTGGTTCACGGCTTGGTTCACTTCTTGGTTCACGGCTTGGTTCACGGCTTGGTTCACTTCTTGGTTCACGGCTTGGTTCACGGCTTGGTTCACTTCTTGGTTCACGGCTTGGTTCACAGCTTGGTTCACAGCTTGGTTCACTCCTTGGTTCACGGCTTGGTTCACGGCTTGGTTCACGGCTTGGTTCACTTCTTGGTTCACGGCTTGGTTCACGGCTTGGTTCACTTCTTGGTTCACGGCTTGGTTCACTTCTTGGTTCACGGCTTGGTTCACTTCTTGGTTCACGGCTTGGTTCACGGCTTGGTTCACTTCTTGGTTCACGGCTTGGTTCACGGCTTGGTTCACGGCTTGGTTCACGGCTTGGTTCACGGCTTGGTTCACTTCTTGGTTCACGGCTTGGTTCACTTCTTGGTTCACGGCTTGGTTCACGGCTTGGTTCACGGCTTGGTTCACGGCTTGGTTCACTTCTTGGTTCACGGCTTGGTTCACGGCTTGGTTCACGGCTTGGTTCACGGCTTGGTTCACTTCTTGGTTCACGTCTTGGTTCTCTGCTTGGTTCACTTTGGTTCTGCAGGTCTTGGTTCACGGCTTGGTTCACGGCTTGGTTCACGGCTTGGTTCACGACTTGGCCCACGGCTTGGTTCACGGCTTGGTTCACGGCTTGGTTCACGGCTTGGTTCACGGCTTGGTTCACTTCTTGGTTCACTTCTTGGTTCACGGCTTGGTTCACGGCTTGGTTCACTTCTTGGTTCACGGCTTGGTTCACGGCTTGGTTCACGGCTTGGTTCCTTCGCCTTGGTTCACTTCTTGGTTCACGGCTTGGTTCACGGCTTGGTTCACGGCTTGGTTCACTTCTTGGTTCACGTCTTGGTTCACGGCTTGGTTCACGGCTTGGTTCACTTCTTGGTTCACGGTTTTGTTCACTTCTTGGTTCACGGCTTGGTTCACGGCTTGGTTCACGGCTTGGTTCACGGCTTGGTTCACTTCTTGGTTCACGGCTTGGTTCACGGCTTGGTTCACGGCTTGGTTCACGGCTTGGTTCACGGCTTGGTTCACGGCTTGGTTCATGGCTTGGTTCACGGCTTGGTTCACGGCTTGGTTCACGGCTTGGTTCATGGCTTGGTTCCATTTGGTTCACGGCTTGGTTCACGGCTTGGTTCACTTGGTTCACGGCTTGGTTCACTTCTTGGTTCACGGCTTGGTTCACGGCTTGGTTCCACTTGGTTCACGGCTTGGTTCACGGCTTGGTTCACTTCTTGGTTCACGGCTTGGTTCACTTCTTGGTTCACTTCTTGGTTCACGGCTTGGTTCACGGCTTGGTTCACGGCTTGGTTCACTTCTTGGTTCACGGCTTGGTTCACTTCTTGGTTCACGGCTTGGTTCACTTCTTGGTTCACGGCTTGGTTCACTTCTTGGTTCACTTCTTGGTTCACTTCTTGGTTCACTTCTTGGTTCACGGCTTGGTTCACTTCTTGGTTCACGGCTTGGTTCACTTCTTGGTTCACTTCTTGGTTCACGGCTTGGTTCACTTCTTGGTTCACTTCTTGGTTCACAGCTTGGTTCACTTCTTGGTTCACGGCTTGGTTCACTTCTTGGTTCACTTCTTGGTTCACGGCTTGGTTCACTTCTTGGTTCACTTCTTGGTTCACGGCTTGGTTCACTTCTTGGTTCACGGCTTGGTTCACGGCTTGGTTCACTTCTTGGTTCACGGCTTGGTTCACTTCTTGGTTCACGGCTTGGTTCACTTCTTGGTTCACGGCTTGGTTCACTTCTTGGTTCACGGCTTGGTTCACGGCTTGGTTCACGGCTTGGTTCACTTCTTGGTTCACGGCTTGGTTCATGGCTTGGTTCACGACATGGTTCACGGCTTGGTTCACGGCTTGGTTCACGGCTTGGTTCACGGCTTGGTTCACGACTTGGCTCACGGCTTGGGTCAACAGTGTGTGTCAACAGGGTGGCAAATCAAGGCGGCTCAAGGAAAGGAAGCCACATTCAGACTTCGAGATGAATGTGAAGGAAAAAAGTTGGTGTTGACCCCTGGAAAATGTGAAGCCACGAAGAGAAGGAAATGTAAGAGAATATTGGACGAGTCTGGATGATGAAGTTAAGACGAGATGAATGAACGTGAAGCGCAGACGAGAAAACGTTAATCCGAGAAAAATTAAAATGTCAGCCAATAGGAGAAAAGGTAAAGAATAGAAATGAATGTGTCAGATTAAGGCGAGAAGATAATTATAAAATGAATTGGTCTGGAAAATGAAGACTCGGCTTAAAGGAAACAAGTAAACGATTGAATTAAAATAGTTTCATGAGGAATAAAAAAAAGGAAAAACGGAGACAAAAAAGAGGCAGTATTTCCAAATCAAAAAAGGAAATGACAAAAAAACACAACAAAAATCATTCAAAACAAACCAATTAGCTTTGCCTGACTTAGGAAAAAAGTAATATATTCCTGGCGCTCCATCAATGATTCTTTAAATTTAACCCGGTAACTGCGGGGATCATGTTTCTTAAAGGCCCCTCTAAGCGAATTAATGAGAAAAAATCATCACTTACGCAAACCACTTCATAATATATACCAACGCATTTGTGATCAGTTTATGCATCATCTATTTTTGGGGGGGTTTGTATCACGGCAAAAATGTGGCCCGTCGCTGCTACACGGTAAAGCCACAAATTTGGCCCGTCGCTGCTACACGGTAAAGCCACAAATTTGGCCCGTCGCTGCTACACGGTAAAGCCACAAATTTGGCCCGTCGCTGCTACCAGGTTAAGTATTTGAAGCAGGTACACGGTTTTTCCCTCCTCCACCACCATCACCACCACCTCCTCCTCCTCCTCCTCCTCCAATTTCTCATGTTTTCTCTCTTTTTCTTCCCTCCCCTCGCTGCTATCATCATGTTTCCTATATAGCCATACGAGTTATAATTTTTTTACATAATTTACACATTCTTTTTAGTGTTGAAAGGAAGGGGAGGTTTGGAGGAGGAAAAATGAAGGGAAGGGGAGAGGGAAGGGGCCGAGGGGACTCTGAGATATTACATTTTACGGCGATATTCAGTTTTGCTCATGGTATTTTTTTCTTGTATTTTTCTAACATTAGTTTTTTCATCCTTTGTTTATATAAACTTTCTTTGGTGTTCATTATGAGGCGCCTAAGTGTGTGCCGCGCCCCGCCCCGATGACGTCAGTCCAAAGCAGCTTCACACACACACACACACACACACACACACACACACACACACGCACCTCCCCGGGTAACGCCAATCTACAGCAGCAACACACACACACACACACACACACACACACACACACACACACGCACCTCCCCGGGTAACGCCAATCTACAGCAGCAACACACACACACACAGACACCGCTCCGATGGCTGGAGCACCGTGCTGCCAGGCTTCACGGCCAAACAGGCGGCAGTTCGAGCCCCGCTCAGGCCGGATTCTTTCCGTTGACTAGGAGTGGTTACGGTCCCCCTTGAGCGAAGGGTCTGGACCATGGGGTCTGTGTGGTCTGATTTTCTATGTAAATCTATGTAAATGTCTCTCTCTCTCTCTCTCTCTCTCTCTCTCTCTCTCTCTCTCTCTCTCTCTCTCTCTCTCTCTCTCTCTCTCGGTAAGGGCAGAGGGAACGTCAAGACACACAATAGAAACTTAAGAAGGCAGGACAGGGGTATGGCAGGGTAGGGTTAAGCAGAGCAGGGTAAGACTGGACCCCAGCACGCTGCAGGCTTGGCTCCGGCAGAGGCTCAGTGAAGGACCCAATAGGCTTTTTAACCTATGTGCTCTTGTTTAAATAAATAAATAAAAAACAAGGGAAGTCCGTCGTTGAGGAAGTGAATATGTACAAGGCGAGATTAGACTACGTTAGTATAGGACGTTAACATGTAAACCAGGCTCGGCTGGGCTAGGATAAGCAAGGAGAGGCGAGGCGAGAAGAAAAACCCAGCTAGGCCATCTTTGCTCAGCGTGACTAATCGCCCTGGTGACGGAAGTGTAATTAAGGACCTGATTATAATGCAGGCGAGCGCGACGCTGGATTTCTATTTCTTGTTAACGCAGGCGAAGGAAGGTTGGTGAGTTCACTTAATACTTAGTGGAGTAACGAAGGGAAGGGAAGGGAAGGGAAGGGAAGGGATGAGAAGGGAAGGGAAGGGAAGGGAAGGGAAGGGAAGGAAGGGAAGGGAAGGGATGAGATAGGAAGGAAAGAGAAGGGAAGGAAAGTGAAGGGTACGGAAGGGATGATAAGGGATGAGAAGGAAAGGGAGGGGAAGGAAAGGGAAGGGAAGGAAGGGAGGATGGGAAGGAAGGGTAAGGAAGGGAGGAGGGAAGGGAGAAGGGGAAGGAAGAGAAGGGGGAAGGAAAGGAGGAAGGGAAGGAAGGGGAAAGGAGGAAGGAAGGAAGGGAAGGAAAAGAAGGAAGGAGAGAAGGAAGGAAAGGAAGGAAGAAAGGGAGGGAAGGAAGAGGAGGAAGGGAAGGAAGGAAGGAAGGGTAAGAAAGGAAGGGGAGGGAAGGAAGGAAAGAAAGGAAAGGAAAGGAAGGAAAGGGAAGGAAGGAAGGGAAGGAAGGAAGGGAAGGAAGGGATGAGAAGGGAAGGAAGGAAGGGAAGGAAGGGTACGGAAGGGATGATAAGGGATGAGAAGGAAAGGAGGGAAGGAAAGGAAGGGAAGGAAGGAGGAAGGAAAGAGGGGTAAGGAAGTGAATGGGAGGGAAGGGAAAGGGAAGAGAAGGGGCGGGAAGGGAAAGGGTAAGGAAGGGAAGGGAAGGGAAAGGAAGGGATGGGAAGGGAAAAGAAGGAAAGGGAAGAGAAGGAAAGGAAAGGGAAGAAAGGGAGGGGAAGGGAAGGGGAGGGAAGGGAAGGGAAGGGAAGGGAAGGGTAAGAAAGGAAAGGGGAGGGAAGGGAAGGGAAAGAAAGGAAAGGGAAAGGAACGGAAAGGGAAGGGAAGGGAAGGGAAGGGAAGGGAAAGAAAGGAAAGGGAAGGGAAGGGAAGGGAAGGGACGGGAAGGGACGGGAAGGGAAGGGAAGGGAAGGAAAGAGAAGGAAAAGGAAGGGAAGGGAAGGGAAGGGAAAGGAAAGGAAGAAAAGGGAAAGGAAGAAAGGGAGGGGAATGGAAGGAGGAAAGGAGGGGAAGGGATGAGAAGGAAAGGAGGGGAGGGAAGGAAAGGAAGGGAAGGAAGGAAGGAAGGAAGGAAAAGAAGGAATGGGAAGAGAAGGAAAGGGAAGGGAAGAAAGGGAGGGGAATGGAAGGGGAGGGAAGGGAAGGGAAGGGATGAGAAGGAAAGGGAGGGGGAGGGAAGGGAAAGGGAAGGGAAGGGAAGGGAAGGGAAGGGAAGGGTAAGGAAGGGAAGGGGAGGGAAGGGAAAAGAAGGAATGGGAAGAGAAGGAAAGGGAAGGGAAGAAAGGGAGGGGAATGGAAGGGGAGGAAGGAAGGAAGGAAGGAAGGAAGGGGAGGAAGGAAGGAAGGTAAGGAAGGAAGGGAGGGAAGGAAGGGAAGGTAAGGAAGGAAGGGAAGGAAGAGAAGGAAAGGAAGGGAAGAGAGAGGAAGGAATGGAATAGAAGGAAAGGAAAGGAAGAGATAGGAATGGAATGGAATAGAAGGAAAGGAAAGGGAAGAGAGAGGAAGGGAATGGAATAGAAGGAAAGGAAAGGGAAGGGAAGAGAGAGGAAGGGAATGGAATAGAAGGAAAGGAAAGGGAAGAGAGAGGAAGGGAATGGAATAGAAGGAAAGGAAGGGAAGAGAGAGGAAGGAATGGAATAGGAAAGGAAAGGGAAGAGTGAGGAATGGAATGGAATAGAAGGAAACGGAAGAGAGAGGAAGGGAATGGAATAGAAGGAAAGGAAGGGAAGAGAGGAAGGGAATGGAATAGAAGGAAAGGAAGAGAGAGGAAGGAATGGAATAGAAGGAAAGGAAAGGGAAGAGAGAGGAAGGCAATGGAACAGAAGGAAAGGGAAGAGAGAGGGAGGGAATGGAATAGAAGGAAAGGGAAGAGAGAGGAAGGAATGGAATAGAAGGAAAGGGAAGAGAGAGGAAGGAATGGATTAGAAGGAAAGGGAAGAGAGGAAGGAATGGAATAGAAGGAGAAAGGGAAGAGAGAGGAAGGGAATGGAATAGAAGGAAAGGGAAGGGAAGAGAGAGGAAGGAATGGAATAGAAGGAAAGGAAGGGAAGAGAGAGGAAGGAATGGAATAGAAAAAGGAAGGGAAGAGAGAGGAAGGAATGGAATAGAAGGAAAGGAAGGGAAGAGAGGAAGGAATGGAATAGAAGGAAAGGGAAGAGAGAGGAAGGAATGGAATAGAAGGAAAGGGAAGAGAGAGGAGGGAATGGAATAGAAGGAAAAGAAAGGAAGAGAGAGGAAGGAATGGAATAGAAGGAAAGGAAAGGAAGAGAGAGGAAGGAATGGAATAGAAGGAAAGGGAAGAGAGAGGAAGGAATGGAATAGAAGGAAAGGGAAGGGAAGAGAGAAAGGAATGGAATAGAAGGAAAGAAAGGGAAGAGAGAGGAAGGGAATGGAATAGAAGGAAAGGAAAGAGAGAGGAAGGGAATGGAATAGAAGGAAAGGAAAGGGAAGAGAGAGGAAGGGAATTGAATAGAAGGAAAGGGAAGAGAGAGGAAGGGAATGGAATAGAAGGAAAGGAAGGGAAGAGAGAGGAAGGGAATGGAATAGAAGGAAAGGAAGGAAGAGAGAGGAAGGGAATGGAATAGAAGGAAAGGAAGAGAGAGGAAGGAATGGAATAGAAGGAAAGGAAGGGAAGAGAGAGGAAGGAATGGAATATAAGGTAAGGGAAGAGAGAGGAAGGGAATGGAATAGAAGGAAAGGAAAGGGAAGAGAGAGGAAGGCAATGGAACAGAAGGAAAGGGAAGAGAGAGGAAGGAATGGAATAGAAGGAAAGGGAAGAGAGAGGAAGGAATGGAATAGAAGGAAAGGGAAGAGAGAGAAGGGAATGGAATAGAAGGAAAGGGAAGAGAGAGGAAGGAATGGAATAGAAGGAAAGGAAGAGAGAGGAAGGAATGGAATAGAAGGAAAGGGAAGAGAGAGAAGGAATGGAATAGAAGGAAAGGGAAGGAAGAGAGAGGAAGGAATGGAATAGAAGGAAAGGGAAGGGAAGAGAGGAAGGAATGGAATAGAAGGAAAGGGAAGAGAGAGGAAGGAATGGAATAGAAGGAAAGGAAGGAAGAGAGGAAGGAATGAATAGAAGGAAAGGTAAGGGAAGAGAGAGGAAGGGAATGGAATAGAAGGAAAGGAAGAGAGAGGAAGGAATGGAATAGAAGGAAAGGAAAGGGAGAGAGAGGAAGGAATGGAATAGAAGGAAAGGAAGGGAAGAGAGAGGAAGGGAATGGAATAGAAGGAAAGGAAGGAAGAGAGAGAGGAAGGGAATGGAATAGAAAGAAAGGGAAGAGAGAGGAAGGGAATGGAATAGAAGGAAAGGGAAGGGAAGAGAGAGGAAGGGAATGGAATAGAAGGAAAGGAAAGGGAAGAGAGAGGAAGGAATGGAATAGAAGGAAAGGAAGAGAGAGGAAGGAATGGAATAGAAGGAAAGGAAGGGAAGAGAGAGGAAGGAATGGAATAGAAGGAAAGGAAGGGGAAGAGAGGAAGGAATGGAATAGAAGGAAAGGGAAGGAAGAGAGAAGGAATGGAATAGAAGGAAGGAAAGGGAAGAGAGAGGAAGGAAATGGAATAGAAGGAAAGGAAGGAAGAGAGGAAGGAATGGAATAGAAGGAAAGGAAGAGAGAGGAATGGAATAGAATGAAAGGGAAGAGAGAGGAAGGGAATGGAATAGAAGGAAAGGAAGGGAAGAGAGGAAGGGAATGGAATAGAAGGAAAGGAAGAGAGAGGAAGGAATGGAATAGAAGGAAAGGGAAGAGAGAGGAAGGAATGAATAGAAGGAAAGGAAAGAGAGAGGAAGGGAATGAATAGAAGGAAAGGAAGAGAGAGGAAGGAATGGAATAGAAGGAAAGGAAGGGAAGAGAGAGAGGAAGGGAATGGAATAGAAGGAAAGGAAAGGGAAGAGAGAGGAAGGGAATGGAATAGAAGGAAAGGGAAGAGAGAGGAAGGGAATGGAATAGAAGGAAAGGGAAGAGAGAGGAAGGGAATGGAATAGAAGGAAAGGGAAGAGAGAGGAAGGGAATGGAATAGAAGGAAAGGGAAGTGAGAGGAAGGGAATGGAATAGAAGGAAAGGGAAGGGAAGAGAGAGGAAGGAATGAATAGAAGGAAAGGAAGGAAGAGAGAGGAAGGGAATGGAATAGAAGGAAAGGAAAGGGAAGAGAGAGGAAGGGAATGGAATAGAAGGAAAGGGAAGAGAGAGGAAGGGAATGGAATAGAAGGAAAGGAAAGGGAAGAGAGGAAGGAATGGAATAGAAGGAAAGGAAAGGAAGAGAGGAAGGAATGGAATAGAAGGAAAGGGAAGAGAGGAAGGGAATGAATAGAAGGAAAGGAAGAGAGAGGAAGGAATGGAATAGAAGGAAAGGAAGGGAAGAGAGAGGAAGGAATGGAATAGAAGGAAAGGAAGGGAAGAGAGAGGAAGGAGAAGGAAAGGAAGAGAGGAAGGGAATGGAACAGAAGGAAGGTAAGGGAAGAGAGAGGAAGGGAATGGAATAGAAGGAAAGGGAAGAGAGAGGAAGGGAATGGAATAGAAGGAAAGGAAAGAGAGAGGAAGGGAATGGAATAGAAGGAAAGGAAGAGAGAGGAAGGAATGGAATAGAAGGAAAGGAAAGGGAAGAGAGAGGAAGGAATGGAATAGGAAGGAAAGGGAAGAGAGAGGAAGGAATGGAATAGAAGGAAAGGAAGGGAAGAGAGAGGAAGGAATGGAAAGAAGGAAAGGAAGAGAGAGGAAGGAATGGAATAGAAGGAAAGGAAGGGAAGAGAGAGGAAGGGAATGGAATAGAAGGAAAGGGAAGAGAGAGGAATGGAATCTAAGGAAAGGGAAGAGAGAGGAAGGGAATGTAATATAAGGAAAGGGAAGGGAAGAGAGAGGAATGGAATGGAATTGAAGGAAAGGGAAGAGAGAGGAAGGGAATGGAATAGAAGGAAAGGGAAGAGAGAGGAAGGGAATGGAATAGAAGGAAAGGGAAGAGAGAGGAAGGGAATGGAATAGAAGGAAAGGGAAGAGAGAGGAAGGGAATGGAATAGAAGGAAAGGGAAGAGAGAGGACGGGAATGGAATAGAAGGAAAGGAAGGACGAGAGGAAGGAATGAATAGAAGGAAAGGGAAGAGAGAGAAGGGAATGGGAAGGAAGGAAGGGAAGAGAGAGAAGGAATGGAATAGAAGGAAAGGAAAGGAAGAGAGAGGAAGGAATGGAATAGAAGGAAAGGAAAAGGGAAGAGAGAGGAAGGGAATGGAATAGGAAAGGAAAGGAAGAGAGAGGAAGGAAAATGGAATAGAAGGAAAGGAAGGGAAGGGAAGAGGAAGGAAGGAAGGAAAGGGAAGGGAAGAGAGAGGAAGGGAATGGAATAGAAGGAAAGGGAAGAGAGGGAAGGAATGAATAGAAGGAAAGGGAAGGAAGAGAGAGAAGGGAATGGAATAGAAGGAAAGGAAGGAAGAGAGAGAAGGAATGGAATAGAAGGAAAGGAAAGGAAGAGAGGAAGGGAATGGAATAGAAGGAAAGGAAGGGAAGAGAGGAAGGAATGGAATAGAAGGAAAGGAAAGGGAAGAGAGAGGAAGGGAATGGAATAGAAGGAAAGGGAAGAGAGAGGAAGGGAATGGAATAGAAGGAAAGGGAAGGGAAGAGAGAGGAAGGGAATGGAATAGAAGGAAAGGGAAGAGAGAGGAAGGGAATGGAATAGAAGGAAAGGGAAGAGAGAGGAAGGGAATGGAATAGAAGGAAAGGAAAGGGAAGAGAGAGGAAGGGAATGGAATAGAAGGGAAGAGAGAGGAAGGAATGGAATAGAAGGAAAGGAAGGGAAGAGAGAGGAAGGGAATAGAAGGAAAGGAAGAGAGAGGAAGGAATGGAATAGAAGGAAAGGAAGGAAGAGAGAGGAAGGAATAGAAGGAAAGGAAAGGAAGAGAGAGGAAGGGAATGGAATAGAAGGAAAGGGAAGAGAGAGGAAGGAATGGAATAGAAGGAAAGGAGAGGAAGGAATGGAATAGAAGGAAGAGAGAGGAAGGAATGGAATAGAAGGATAGGGAAGAGATGAAGGGAATGGAATAGAAGGAAAGGAAAGGGAAGAGAGAGGAAGGGAATGGAATAGAAGGAAAGGGAAGAGAGAGGAAGGGAATGGAATAGAAGGAAAGGGAAGGGAAGAGAGAGGAATGTAATGGAATATAAGGAAAGGGAAGGAAGAGAGAGGAAGGAATGGAATAGAAGGAAAGGGAAGAGAGAGAAGGGAATGGAATAGAAGGAAAGGAAGGAAGAGAGAGGAAGGGAATTGAATTGAAGGAAAGGGAAGAGAGAGGAAGGGAATGGAATAGAAGGAAAGGGAAGAGAGAGGAAGGGAATGGAATTGAATTTAAGGTAAGGGAAGAGAGAGGAAGGGAATGGAATAGAAGGAAAGGGAAGGGAAGAGAGAGGAAGGGAATGGAATAGAAGGAAAGGGAAGAGAGAAGGGAATGAATAGAAGGAAAGGAAGGAAGAGAGAGGAAGGAATGGAATAGAAGGAAAGGGAAGAGAGAGGAAGGAATGGAATAGAAGGAAAGGAAGAGAGAGGAAGGAATGGAATAGAAGGAAAGGAAAGGAAGAGAGAGGAAGGAATGGAATAGAAGGAAAGGGAAGAGAGAGGAAGGAATGGAATAGAAGGAAAGGAAGGAAGAGAGGAAGGAATGGAATAAGGAAAGGGAAGAGAGAGGAGGGGAATGGAATAGAAGGATAGGGAAGAGAGAGAAGGAATGGAATAGAAGGAAAGGAAAGGGAAGAGAGGAAGGAATGGAATAGAAGGAAAGGGAAGAGAGAGGAAGGGAATGGAATAGAAGGAAAGGGAAGAGAGAGAGGAAGGAATGGAATAGAAGGAAAGGGAAGGAAGAGAGAGGAAGGAATGGAATAGAAGGAAAGGGAAGAGAGAGGAAGGAATGGAATAGAAGGAAAGGAAGAGAGAGGAAGGAATGGAATAGAAGGAAAGGAAAGGAAGAGAGAGGAAGGGAATGGAAAGGAAGGAAGAGAGAGGAAGGAATGGAATAGAAGGAAAGGGAAGGAAGAGAGGAAGGGAATGGAATAGAAGGAAAGGAAGAGAGAGGAAGGAATGGAATAGAAGGAAAGGAAAGGGAAGAGAGAGGATTGGAATGGAATAGAAGGAAAGGGAAGAGAGAGGAAGGGAATGGAATAGAAGGAAAGGAAAGGAAGAGAGGAAGGAATGAAATTGAAGGAAAGGAAAGGGAAGAGAGAGGAAGGGAATGGAATAGAAGGAAAGGAAGGAAGAGAGAGGAAGGAATGGAATAGAAGGAAAGGAAAGGAAGAGGAAGGGAATGGAATAGTAAAGGAAAGGGAAGGGAAGAGAGGAAGGAATGGAATAGAAGGAAAGGAAAGGAAGAGAGAGAGGAAGGAATGGAATAGAAGGAAAGGAAAGGGAAGAGAGAGGAAGGAATGGAATAGAAGGAAAGGGAAGGAAGAGAGGAAGGAATGGAATAGAAAGGAAGGGAAGAGAGGAAGGGAATGGAATAGAAGGAAAGGAAGAGAGAGGAAGGAATGAATAGAAGGAAAGGGAAGAAGAGAGGAAGGGAATGGAATAGAAGGAAAGGGAAGGAAGAGAGGAAGGAATGAATAGAAGGAAAGGAAAGGGAAGAGAGAGGAAGGAATGGAATAGAAGGAAAGGGAAGAGAGAGGAAGGAATGGAATAGAAGGAAAGGAAGGGAAGAGAGAGGAAGGAATGAATAGAAGGAAAGGGAAGAGAGGAAGGAATGGAATAGAAGGAAAGGGGAAGAGAGAGGAAGGGAATGGAATAGAAGGAAAGGGAAGAGAGAGGAGAGGAATGGAATAGAAGGATAGGGAAGAGAGAGGAAGGGAATGGAATAGAAGGAAAAGGGAAGAGAGGAAGGAATGAAGGAAAGGGAAGAGAGAGGAAGGAATGGAATAGAAGGAAAGGGAAGGGAAGAGGGAGGAAGGGAATGGAATAGAAGGAAAGGGAAGAGAGAGGAAGGGAATGGAATAGAAGGAAAGGGAAGAGAGAGGAAGGGAATGGAATAGAAGGAAAGGAAAGGGAAGAGAGAGGAAGGGAATGGAATAGAAGGAAAGGGAAGAGAGAGGAAGGGAATGGAATAGAAGGAAAGGGAAGGGAAGAGAGAGGAAGGGAATGGAATAGAAGGAAAGGGAAGGGAAGAGAGAGGAAGGGAATGGAATAGAAGGAAAGGGAAGAGAGAGGAAGGGAATGGAATAGAAGGAAAGGAAAGGGAAGAGAGAGGAAGGGAATGGAATAGAAGGAAAGGAAAGGGAAGAGAGAGGAAGGGAATGGAATAGAAGGAAAGGAAAGGGAAGAGAGAGGAAGGGAATGGAATAGAAGGAAAGGAAGGAAGAGAGAGGAAGGAATGGAATAGAAGGAAAGGGAGAGAGAGGAAGGAAGGAAAGAAAGGAAGAGAGAGGAAGGGAATGGAATAGAAGGAAAGGGAAAGGAAGAGAGAGGAAGGGAATGGAATAGAAGGAAAGGGAAGAGAGAGGAAGGAATGGAATAGAAGGAAAGGGAAGGGAAGAGAGAGGGAATGGAATAGAAGGAAAGGAAGAGAGAGGAAGGGAATAGAAGGAAAGGAAAGGAAGAGAGAGGAAGGAATGAATAGAAGGAAAGGAAAGGGAAGAGAGAGGAAGGAATGGAATAGAAGGAAAGGGAAGAGAGAGAAGGGAATAGAAGGAAAGGAAGAGAAGGAATAGAAGGAAAGGGAAGAGAGAGGAAAGGAATGGAATAGAAGGAAAGGGAAGAGAGAGGATGGGAATGGAATAGAAGGAAAGGAAGAGAGAGGAAGGAGGAAGAGAGGAAGGGAATGGAATAGAAGGAAAGGGAAGAGAGAGGAAGGAATGGAATAGAAGGAAAGGAAAGGGAAGAGAGAGGAAGGGAATGGAATAAAGGAAGGAAAAGGGAAGAGAGAGGAAGGGAATGGAATAGAAGGAAAGGTAAGTGAAGGGAATGGAATGGAATTGAAGAGAAGGAAAGGGACGAGAGAGGAATGGAATGGAATAGAAGGAAAGGGAAGGAAGAGAGAGAAGGAATGGAATAGAAGGAAAGGAAAGGGAAGAGAGAGGAATGGAATGGAATAGAAGGAAAGGGAAGGGAAGAGAGAGGAAGGGAATGGAATAGAAGGAAAGGAAAGGGAAGAGAGGAAGGAATGGAATAGAAGGAAAGGGAAGAGAGAGGAAGGAATGGAATAGAAGGAAAGGAAGAGAGAGGAAGGAATGGAATAGAAGGAAAGGAAAGGAAGAGAGAGGAAGGAATGGAATAGAAGGAAAGGAAAGGAAGAGAGGAAGGAATGGAATAGAAGGAAAGGAAGAGAGAGGAAGGGCATGGAATAGAAGGAAAGGAAAGGGAAGAGAGAGGAAGGGAATGGAATAGAAGGAAAGGAAAGGGAAGAGAGAGGAAGGGAATGGAATAGAAGGAAAGGGAAGAGAGAGGAAGGGAATGGAATAGAAGGAAAGGAAAGGGAAGAGAGAGGAAGGGAATGGAATAGAAGGAAAGGAAAGGGAAGAGAGGAAGGTAATGGCATAGAAGGAAATGAAATGGATTAGAGATGAAGGGAATGGAATTGAAGGAAAGGGAAGAGAGAGGAAGGGAATGGAATAGAAGGAAAGGGAAGAGAGAGGAAGGAATGGAATAGAAGGAAAGGAAGAGAGGAAGGAATGGAATAGAAGGAAAGGAAGGGAAGAGAGAGGAAGGAATGGAATAGAAGGAAAGGGAAGAGAGAGGAAGGAATGGAATAGAAGGAAAGGGAAGAGAGAGGAAGGAATGGAATAGAAGGAAAGGGAAAGGGAAGAGAGAGGAAGGAATGGAATAGAAGGAAAGGGAAGAGAGAGAAGGGAATGGAATAGAAGGAAAGGAAAGGGAGAGAGAGGAAGGAATGGAATAGAAGGAAAGGGAAGGGAAGAGAGAGGAAGGAATGGAATAGAAGGAAGGAAAGGAAGAGAGAGGAAGGGAATGGAATAGAAGGAAAGGAAGGGAAGAGAGGAATGGAATTGAAGAGCAGGAAAGGGAAGAGAGAGGAAGGGAATGGAATAGAAGGAAAGGGAAGGGAAGAGAGAGGAAGGGAATGGAATAGAAGGAAAGGAAAGGGAAGAGAGAGGAAGGGAATGGAATAGAAGGAAAGGGAAGAGAGAGGAAGGGAATGGAATAGAAGGAAAGGGAAGGGAAGAGAGAGGAAGGGAATGGAATAGAAGGAAAGGGAAGGGAAGAGAGAGGAAGGGAATGGAATAGAAGGAAAGGAAAGGGAAGAGAGAGGAAGGGAATGGAATAGAAGGAAAGGAAAGGGAAGAGAGAGGAAGGGAATGGAATAGAAGGAAAGGGAAGAGAGAGGAAGGGAATGGAATAGAAGGAAAGGAAAGGGAAGAGAGAGGAAGGGAATGGAATAGAAGGAAAGGAAAGGGAAGCGAGCGGAAGGGAATGGAATAGAAGGAAAGGGAAGAGAGAGGAAGGGAATGGAATAGAAGGAAAGGGAAGAGAGAGGAAGGGAATGGAATAGAAGGAAAGGGAAGAGAGAGGAAGGGAATGGAATAGAAGGAAAGGGAAGAGAGCGGACGGGAATGGAATTGAAGGTAAGGGAAGAGAGTGGATGGGAATGGAATAGAAGGAAAGGAAAGGGAAGAGAGAGGAAGGGAATGGAATAGAAGGAAAGGAAAGGGAAGAGAGAGGAAGGGAATGGAATAGAAGGAAAGGGAAGAGAGAGGAAGGAATGGAATAGAAGGAAAGGAAAGGAAGAGAGAGGAAGGAATGGAATAGAAGGAAAAGGAAGGGAAGAGAGGAAGGAATGGAATAGAATGAATGGAAAGAGAGAGGAAGGGAATGGAATAGAAGGAAAGGAAAGGGAAGAGAGAGGAAGGGAATGGAATAGAAGGAAAGGAAAGGAAGAGAGAGGAAGGAATGGAATAGAAGGAAAGGGAAGGAAGAGAGAGGAAGGAATGGAATAGAAGGAAAGGAAAGGAAGAGAGAGGAAGGAATGGAATAGAAGGAAAGGGAAGAGAGGAAGGAATGGAATAGAAGGAAAGGGAAGAGAGAGGAAGGAATGGAATAGAAGGAAAGGAAGAGAGAGAAGGAATGGAATAGAAGGAAAGGAAAGGAAGAGAGGAAGGAATGGAATAGAAGGAAAGGAAGAGAGAGGAAGGAATGGAATAGAAGGAAAGGGAAGAGAGGAAGGAATGGAATAGAAGGAAAGGGAAGAGAGAGGAAGGAAATGGAATAGAAGGAAAGGTAAGAGAGAGGAAGGGAATGGAATAGAAGGAAAGGAAAGGGAAGAGAGAGGAAGGGAATGGAATAGAAGGAAAGGAAGGGAAGAGAGAGGAAGGGAATGGAATAGAAGGAAAGGGAAGGGAAGAGAGGAAGGGAATGGACTAGAAGGAAAGGGAAGGGAAGAGAGGAAGGAATGGAATAGAAGGAAAGGGAAGAGAGAGGAAGGAATGGAATAGAAGGAAAGGAAGGGAAGAGAGAGGAAGGAATGGAATAGAAGGAAAGGGAAGAGAGAGGAAGGAATGGAATAGAAGGAAAGGAAGGGAAGAGAGAGGAAGGGGAATAGAGGAAAGGAAAGGGAAGAGAGAGAAGGAATGGAATAGAAGGAAAGGAAAGGGAAGAGAGAGGAAGGGACTGGAATAGAAGGAAAGGGACGAGAGCGGATTGGACGGGAATAGAAGGAAAGGAAAGGGAAGAGAGAGGAAGGGAATGGAATAGAAGGAAAGGGAAGAGAGAGGAAGGGAATGGA
This sequence comes from Eriocheir sinensis, assembly GCF_024679095.1. Classification (NCBI taxonomy): domain Eukaryota; kingdom Metazoa; phylum Arthropoda; class Malacostraca; order Decapoda; family Varunidae; genus Eriocheir; species Eriocheir sinensis. The sequence goes on along the minus strand of NC_066514.1, from coordinate 21,929,174 downwards.
ATAGAAGGAAAGGGAAGGGAAGAGCGAGGAAGGGAATGAATAGAAGGGAAGGGAAGAGAGAGGAAGGAATGGAATAGAAGGAAGAGAGAGAAGGGAATGGAGAAGGAAAGGGAAAGGGAAGAGAGAGGAAGGAATGGAATAGAAGGAAAGGAAAGGGAAGAGAGGAAGGAATGGAATAGAAGGAAAGGGAAGAGAGAGGAAGGGAATGGAATAGAAGGAAAGGAAAGGGAAGAGAGAGGAAGGGAATGGAATAGAAGGAAAGGGAAGGGAAGAGAGAGGAAGGGAATGGAATAGAAGGAAAGGGAAGAGAGAGGAAGGGAATGGAATAGAAGGAAAGGGAAGTGACGGGACGGGAATGGAATGGAATAAAAGGAAAGGGAAGAGACTGGAGCGGAATGGAATCGAATGAAAGGAAAGGAAGGGAAGAGAGAGGAAGGAATGGAATAGAAGGAAAAGGGAAGAGAGAGGAAGGAATGGAATAGAAGGAAAGGAAGAGAGAGGAAGGGAATGGAATAGAAGGAAAGGGAAGGGAAGAGAGAGGAAGGGAATGGAATAGAAGGAAAGGGAAGAGAGAGGAAGGGAATGGAATAGAAGGAAAGGGAAGAGACAGGAGTGGAATGGAATAGAAAGGAAAGGAAGAGAGAAGGAATGAATAGAAGGAAAGGAAGGGAAGAGAGAGGAAGGAATGGAATAGAAGGAAAGGGAAGAGAGAGGTATGGAATGGAATAGAAGGAAAGGGAAGAGAGAGGAGGGGAATGGAATAGAAGGATAGGGAAGAGAGAGGAAGGGAATGGAATAGAAGGAAAGGAAAGGGAAGAGAGGAAGGAATGGAATAGAAGGGAAAGGGAAGAGAGAGGAAGGAATGGAATAGAATGTAAGGAAAGGGAAGAGAGAGGAAGGGAATGGAATAGAAGGAAAGGGAAGAGAGAGGAAGGGAAATGGAATAGAAGGAAAGGGAAGAGAGAGGAAGGAATGGAATAGAAGGGAAGAGAGGAAGGAAATGGAATAGAAGGAAAGGAAGGGAAGAGAGAGGAATAGAAGGATAGGGAAGAGAGAGGAAGGAATGGAATAGAAGGAAAGGAAAGGGAAGAGAGAGGAAGGAATGGAATAGAAGGAAAGGAAGGGAAGAGAGAGGAAGGGAAGGGAATAGAAGGAAAGGGAAGGAAGAGAGAGGAAGGGAATGGAATAGAAGGAAAGGAAGGAAGAGAGGAAGGAATGGAAGAAGGAAAGGGAAGAGAGGAAGGGAATGGAATAGAAGGAAAGGGAAGGGAAGAGAGAGGAAGGAATAGAAGGAAAGGAAAGGGAAGAGAGAGGAAGGAATGGAATAGAAGGAAAGGAAGAGAGAGGAAGGAATGGAATAGAAGGAAAGGGAAGAGAGAGGAAGGAATGGAAGAAGGAAAGGAAGGGAAGAGAGAGGAAGGAATGAATAGAAGGAAAGGGAAGAGAGAGGAAGGAATGGAATAGAAGGAAAGGGAAGAGAGAGGAAGGAATGGAATAGAAGGAAAGGGAAGAGAGGAAGGAATGGAATAGAAGGAAAAGGGAAGAGAGAGGAAGGGAATGGAATAGAAGGAAAGGGAAGAGAGAGGAAGGAATGGAATAGAAGGAAAGGGAAGAGAGAGGAAGGAATGGAATAGAAGGAAAGGGAAGAGAGAGAGGGAATGGAATAGAAGGAAAGGAAAGGGAAGAGAGAGGAAGGAATGGAATAGAAGGAAAGGGAAGAGAGAGGAAGGGAAATGGAATAGAAGGAAAGGAAGAAGAGAGAGGAAGGAATGGAATAGAAGGAAAGGGAAGGAAGAGAGAAGGAATGGAATAGAAGGAAAGGGAAGAGAGAGGAAGGAATGGAATAGAAGGAAGGGAAGAGAGAGGAAGGAATGGAATAGAAGGAAAGGGAAAGGGAAGAGAGGAAGGAATGGAATAGAAGGAAAGGAAGGGAAGAGAGGAAGGAATGGAATAGAAGGAAAGGGGAAGAGAGAGGAAGGAATGGAATAGAAGGAAAGGAAAGGGAAGAGAGAGGAAGGAATGGAATAGAAGGAAAGGAAGAGAGAGGAAGGAATGGAATAGAAGGAAAGGAAGGGAAGAGAGAGGGGAATGGAATAGAAGGAAAGGAAGAGAGAGGAAGGAATGGAATAGAAGGAAAGGGAAGAGAGAGGAAGGAATGGAATAGAAGGAAAGGAAGGGAAGAGAGAGGAAGGAATGGAATAGAAGGAAAGGGAAGAGAGAGGAAGGGAATGGAATAGAAGGAAGGAAAGGGAAGAGAGAGGAAGGAATGGAATAGAAGGAAAGGAAAGGGAAGAGAGAGGAAGGAATGAATTGAAGGAAAGGGAAGAGAGAGGAAGGGAATGGAATAGAAGGAAAGGAAAGGGAAGAGAGAGGAAGGGAATGGAATAGAAGGAAAGGGAAGAGAGAGGACTGGAATGCAATAGAATGAAAGGAAAGGGAAGAGAGGAAGGAATGGAATAGAAGGAAAGGGAAGAGAGAGGAAGGGAATGGAATAGAAGGAAAGGAAGAGAGAGGAAGGAATGGAATAGAAGGAAAGGGAAGAGAGAGGAAGGGAATGGAATAGAAGGAAAGGGAAGAGAGAGGAAGGGAATGGAATAGAAGGAAAGGAAAGGGAAGAGAGAGGAAGGGAATGGAATAGAAGGAAAGGAAAGGGAAGAGAGAGGAAGGGAATGGAATAGAAGGAAAGGGAAGAGAGAGGAAGGGAATGGAATAGAAGGCAAGGAAGGGAAGAGAGAGGAAGGAATGGAATAGAAGGAAAGGAAAGGGAAGAGAGAGGAAGGAATGGAATAGAAGGAAAGGGAAGAGAGAGGAAGGAATGGAATAGAAGGAAAGGAAAGGGAAGAGATAGGAAGGGAATGGAATAGAAGGAAAGGAAAGGGAAGAGAGAGGAAGGGAATGGAATAGAAGGAAAGGGAAGAGAGAGGAAGGGAATGGAATAGAAGGAAAGGGAAGGGAAGAGAGAGGAAGGGAATGGAATAGAAGGAAAGGGAAGGGAAGAGAGAGGAATGGAATGGAATAGAAGGAAAGGTAAGGGAAGAGAGAGGAAGGGAATGGAATAGAAGGAAAGGAAAGGGAAGAGAGAGGAAGGGAATGGAATAGAAGGAAAGGTAAGGGAAGAGAGAGGAAGGGAATGGAATAGAAGGAAAGGGAAGAGAGAGGAAGGGAATGGAATAGAAGGAAAGGGAAGGGAAGAGAGAGGAAGGGAATGGAATAGAAGGAAAGGAAAGGGAAGAGAGAGGAAGGGAATGGAATAGAAGGAAAGGGAAGAGAGAGGAAGGGAATGGAATAGAAGGAAAGGGACGAGAGAGGAATGGAATGGAATATAAGGAAAGGAAGGGAAGAGAGGAAGGAATGGAATAGAAGGAAAGGAAGGGGAAGAGAGAGGAAGGAATGGAATAGAAGGAAAGGAAGAGAGAGGAAGGAATGGAATAGAAGGAAAGGAAGAGAGAGGAAGGAATGGAATAGAAGGAAAGGAAGGAAGAGAGGAAGGAATGGAATAGAAGGAAAGGGGAAGAGAGAGGAAGGAATGGAATTTAAGGTAAGGGAAGTGATTAGAGAGGAATGGAATTGAATTGAAGGAAAGGGAAGAGAGAGGAAGGGAATGGAATAGAAGGAAAGGGAAGGGAAGAGAGAGGAATGGAATAGAAGGAAAGGAAAGGGAAGAGAGAGGAAGGGAATGGAATAGAAGGAAAGGGAAGAGATATGAATGGAATGGAATAGAAGGAAAGGGAAGGGAAGAGAGAGGAAGGGAATGGAATAGAAGGAAAGGGAAGAGAGAGGAATGGAATGGAATAGAAGGAAAGGAAAGGGAAGAGAGAGGAAGGGAATGGAATAGAAGGAAAGGAAAGGGAAGAGAGAGGAAGGGAATGGAATAGAAGGAAAGGAAGGAAGAGAGAGGAATGGAATTGAATTTAAGGAAAGGGAAGAGAGAGGAAGGGAATGGAATAGAAGGAAAGGAAAGGGAAGAGAGAGGAAGGGAATGGAATAGAAGGAAAGGAAGGAAGAGAGAGGAAGGAATGAATAGAAGGAAAGGGAAGAGAGAGGAAGGAATGGAATAGAAGGAAAGGGAAGGGAAGAGACAGGAAGCGAATGGAAAAGAAGGAAAGGGAAGGAAGAGAGAGGAAGGAATGGAATAGAAGGAAAGGGAAGAGAGAGGAAGGAATGGAATAGAAGGAAAAGGAAAGGGAAGAGAGAGGAAGGAATGGAATAGAAGGAAAGGAAGAGAGAGGAAGGAATGGAATAGAAGGAAAGGAAAGGGAAGAGAGAGGAAGGAATGGAATAGAAGGAAAGGGAAGGGAAGAGAGGAAGGGAATGGAATAGAAGGAAAGGAAAGGAAGAGAGAGGAAGGAATGGAATAGAAGGAATGGTAAGGGAAGAGAGGAAGGGAATGGAATAGAAGGAAAGGAAAGGGAAGAGAGAGGAAGGGAATGGAATAGAAGGAAAGGGAAGGGAAGAGAGAGGAAGGGAATGGAATAGAAGGAAAGGGAAGAGAGAGGAAGGGAATGGAATAGAAGGAAAGGGAAGGGAAGAGAGAGGAAGGGAATGGAATAGAAGGAAAGGGAAGGAAAGAGAGAGGAAGGGAATGGAATAGAAGGAAAGGAAAGGGAAGAGAGAGGAAGGAATGGAATAGAAGGAAAGGGAAGAGAGAGGAAGGAATGGAATAGAAGGAAAGGAAGGAAGAGAGAGGACTGGAATGGAATAGAAGCAAAGGGAAGAGAGAGGAAGGGAATGGAATAGAAGGAAAGGGAAGAGAGAGGAAGGGAATGGAATAGAAGGAAAGGGAAGAGAGAGGAAGGGAATGGAATAGAAGGAAAGGGAAGGGAAGAGAGAGGAAGGGAATGGAATAGAAGGAAAGGGAAGAGAGAGGAAGGGAATGGAATAGAAGGAAGAGAGAGGAAGGGAATGGAATAGAAGGAAAGGAAAGGAAGAGAGAGGAAGGAATGGAATAGAAGGAAAGGAAAGGGAAGAGAGAGGAAGGAATGGAATAGAAGGAAAGGGAAGAGAGAGGAAGGAATGGAATAGAAGGAAAGGGAAGAGAGAGGAAGGAATGGAATAGACGGAAAGGGAAGTGAGAGGAAGGGAATGGAATAGAAGGAAAGGGAAGAGAGAGGAAGGGAATGGAATAGAAGGAAAGGGAAGGGAAGAGAGAGGAAGGGAATGGAATAGAAGGAAAGGAAAGGGAAGAGAGAGGAAGGGAATGGAATAGAAGGAAAGGAAAGGGAAGAGAGAGGAAGGGAATGGAATAGAAGGAAAGGGAAGGGAAGAGAGAGGAAGGGAATGGAATAGAAGGAAAGGGAAGAGAGAGGAAGGGAATGGAATAGAAGGAAAGGAAAGGGAAGAGAGAGGAAGGGAATGGAATAGAAGGAAAGGGAAGAGAGAGGAAGGGAATGGAATAGAAGGAAAGGGAAGAGAGAGGAAGGGAATGGAATAGAAGGAAAGGTAAGGGAAGAGAGAGGAAGGGAATGGAATAGAAGGAAAGGGAAGGGAAGAGAGAGGAAGGGAATGGAATAGAAGGAAAGGGAAGGGAAGAGAGAGGAAGGGAATGGAATAGAAGGAAAGGGAAGGGAAGAGAGGACGGGAATGGAAGCGAAGGCAAGGGAAGAGAGGAAGGAATGGAATAGAAGGAAAGGAAAGGGAAGAGAGAGGAAGGAATGGAATAGAAGGAAAGGAAGGGAAGAGAGAGGAAGGAATGGAATAGAAGGAAAGGGAAGAGAGAGGAAGGAATGGAATAGGAAAGGGAAGGGAAGAGAGAGGAATGGAATGGAATAGAAGGAAAGGAAAGGGAAGAGAGAGGAAGGGAATGGAATAGAAGGAAAGGGAAGAGAGAGGAAGGGAATGAAGAAGGAGAGAGGAAGGAATGGAATAGAAGGAAAGGGAAGAGAGAGGAAGGAATGGAATAGAAGGAAAGGAAGAGAGAGGAAGGAATGGAATAGAAGGAAAGGGAAGGGAAGAGAGAGGAAGGAATGGAATAGAAGGAAAGGAAGAGAGAGGAAGGAAAGGGAAGAGAGAGGAAGGGAATGGAATAGAAGGAAAGGGAAGGGAAGAGAGAGGAAGGGAATGGAATAGAAGGAAAGGAAAGGGAAGAGAGAGGAAGGGAATGGAATAGAAGGAAAGGGAAGGGAAGAGAGAGGAAGGGAATGGAATAGAAGGAAAGGGAAGGGAAGAGAGAGGAAGGGAATGGAATAGAAGGAAAGGGAAGAGAGAGGAAGGGAATGGAATAGAAGGAAAGGAAAGGGAAGAGAGAGGAAGGGAATGGAATAGAAGGAAAGGGAAGAGAGAGGAAGGGAATGGAATAGAAGGAAAGGAAAGGGAAGAGAGAGGAAGGGAATGGAATAGAAGGAAAGGGAAGGGAAGAGAGAGGAAGGGAATGGAATAGAAGGAAAGGGAAGGGAAGAGAGAGGAAGGGAATGGAATAGAAGGAAAGGGAAGGGAAGAGAGAGGTTGGGTATGGATTAGAAGGAAAGGGAAGTGAAGAGAGCGGAAGGGAATGGAATAGAAGGAAAGGGAAGAGAGAGGAGAGGAATGGAATAGAAGGATAGGAAAGGGAAGAGAGGAAGGAATGGAATAGAAGGAAAGGAAGGAAGAGAGAGGAAGGAATGGAATAGAAGGAAAGGGAAGAGAGAGGAAGGAATGGAATAGAAGGAAAGGAAGGGAAGAGAGAGGAAGGAATGGAATAGAAGGATATGTAAGGAAAGAGAGAGGAAGGGAATTGAATAGAAGGAAAGGGAAGGGAAGAGAGAGGAAGGGAATGGAATAGAAGGAAAGGGAAGGGAAGAGAGAGGAAGGGAATGGAATAGAAGGAAAGGGAAGGGAAGAGAGAGGAAGGGAATGGAATAGAAGGAAAGGGAAGAGAGAGGAAGGGAATGGAATAGAAGGAAAGGGAAGGGAAGAGAGAGGAAGGGAATGGAATAGAAGGTAAGGGAAGAGATAGGAAGGGAATGGAATAGAAGGAAAGGGAGAGAGGAAGGAATGGAATAGAAGGAAAGGAAAGGAAGAGAGAGGAAGGAATGGAATAGAAGGAAAGGAAAGGAAGAGAGAGGAAGGAATGGAATAGAAGGAAAGGAAGAGAGAGGAAGGGAATGGAATAGAAGGAAAGGAAGAGAGAGGAAGGACGGAATAGAAGGAAAGGAAGAGAGAGGAAGGAATGAATAGAAGGAAAGGGAAGGAAGGAAGGGAAGGAATGAAGGGTAAGGAAGGGAAGGGAAGGGAAGGGGACGTAAGGGAAGGGATTGGAAGAGAAGGAAAGGAAAGGGAAGGGAGAAGAAGGGAATGGAATAGAAGGGAAGGAAAGGGAAGGGTAAGGAAGGGAAGGGAAGGGAAGGGTAAGGAAGGGAAGGGAAGAGAAGAGAAGGAAAGGAAAGGGAAGGGAGAGGAAGGGAATGGAATAGAAGGGAAGGGAAGGGAAGGGTAAGGAAGGGAAGGGGAGGGAAGGGAAGGGAAGGGTAAGGAAGGGAAGGGGAGGGAAGGGAAGGGAAGGGTAAGGAAGGGAAGGGAAGGGAAGAGAAGGAAAGGGAAGGGAAGAGAGAGGAAGGGAATGGAATAGAAGGAAAGGAAAGGGAAGGAAGGGGAGGGAAGAGAGAGATGGGAGAGGGAAGGAAAAGTGAGGGGAAAAGAGAGGGGAAGGGAAGAGGATGGAAAGGAGGGGAAGGGGAGGAACGGGAAGGGAAGGGGAGGGAATAGAAGGCAAGGTTAGGGAAGAAAAGGGAAGGGAACGGAACATAAGGGAAGGGAAGGGAAGGGAAGGGAACATAAGGTAAGGTTAGGGAAGGGTTGGGAAAGGAAAGGAAGGGAAGGGGAGGGAAAAGAAGGGAAGGAAAGGGAAGTAAAGGGAAGGGAAGGGAAAAAAAGAATGGGAAGGAAAGGGGTGGGGATGAAAGGAAAGGAGAGAAGGGAATGGAATCGAAGGGAAGGGAAGGGAAGGGAAGGGAAGGGAACATAAGGCAAGTTTAGGCAAGGTTAGGGAAGGGAAGGGAAGGGAAGGGAGGGGAACATAAGGTAAGGTTAAGGAAGGGAAGGGAAGGGGGCGGAACGGAAATGAGAGGGAACAGAAGGCAAGGTTAGGGAAAGGAAAGGAAGGGAAGGGAAGGAAATGAGAGGGAACAGAAGGCAAGGTTAGGGAAAGGAAGGGAGGGGAAGGGAAGGGAAGGGAAGGGAAGGGAAAGGAAGGGAGGGGAAGGGAACGGAAGGGAGGGGAAGGGAAGGGAACGCAAGGTTAGGGAAAGGAAGGGAGGGGAAGGGAAGGGAAGGGAAGGGAAGGGAAGGGAAGGGAAGGGAAGGTTAGGGAAAGGAAGGGAGGGGAAGGGAAAGGAAGGGAGGGGAAGGGAAGGGAACGCAAGGTTAGGGAAAGGAAGGGAGGGGAAGGGAAGGGAAAGGAAGGGAAGGGAAGGAAAGGGAGGGGAAAGGAAGGGAAGGGAAGGGAAGGGAAGGGAAGAGAAGGGATAGGAATGAAGGGACTCTACTGTTTGCTTGTCAGTGTTCTCAGTTCAGTGTAGTGAGAGAGAGTGAATGGATCCCACTATAATAAGTAATCAGAGCGGCGCACTCTCAGATGACAGGGATACAAGAGGCAGGAAAATGGATTCTGTGATAGGGAATGAGATGAAGGCTCAGTCCAATTCACAGGTGTGCTTGGATTCAAAGAGAGCGAGGGAATACGACCGTCTAACAATAATAAAGAATGGATGGAAGAGAAATTTACCGGAAAAAAATTAGGATGAGCACACACACACACACACACACACACACACACACACACACACACACACACACACACACACACACACACACACGAAAAATGGAAAGAAGAAGAAGAGCAAAGAGATGGGAACGTTAAAGAAGAAGAAAAAAGCAAAATACAAAACCAATAATATCAAGTAAAGTAAGAGAAAGGAAAAAAAGATGGA
>NC_066514.1:21875271-21915271 GCF_024679095.1 Eriocheir sinensis | reverse complement strand
CCCAAAACAGCTATTTCCCAAGGCCATGATGGAGGCTAGTTGGGTTTTCACGAGTGTTTTGTCAAACTTACGGTGCTGAAGCCTTGTCCAGCTATCACTAGGCTTGTAAAACTACCTGTGTGAGTGCTGACACTACCTCTACTAAAGCCTTACCAAATGTGGATGCGTAGGTCCCGAAATATTTGGGAATATAGTTGGGTCTTCACGAGTTTTTCACATTTATGGTGTTGAAGCCTCGTCCAGCATTAATGCGGGGAAAACTGAGAAGTCGGTAACCTGTAATAACTGATGTGTTGCTTGTGAATCAGGTGCTTACGAACCGCAAGACAGACAGACGAACCAGATGTGGAGCTGGTAGCGTGCCGAATGATCATTAGTAAGTTTTTTCATGGAGGATTGACGAGCAGAATTTTTCACCTGTATTGAATGAGAGAACCAGTTGCTTCGAAACTCTTCCTGAGTTAGCGGAACAGGCCAAGTATCTGTAACTACAACCAACGTTCGGTGCTAGTTAGCCGGCAGCCACGCCAAAGGAGGGGGAGGAGGAGTCGAGTTAGGGAAGGCGCTGAGAGCTGCATATTCAGTCAAGCCTCGACTCTCCTCCCGACGGGTACGTGTGAAGTTAATTCCAACGGACAGTGATTATTTAGTGTGTTACAATGTTGTTATTATTATATATATAACGGTTAAGTGAACCAAGCCTCGCCTCTCCTCCCGACAGGTTCCCTACTGACTGGGCGGTTACCCCCTTGTTGTGTTAGTACGTACAGTTTCCCCCCTTGTTGTGTTAGTACGTACAGTTTCCCCCCTCGTTGTGTTAGTACGTACAGTTTCCCCCCCTTGTTGTGTTAGTACGTACAGTTTCCCCCCCTTGTTGTGTTAGTACGTACAGTTTCCCCTTTGTTGTGTTAGTACGTAAAGTTCCCTTTGTTGTGTTAGTACGTACAGTTTCCCCCCTTTGTTGTTTTAGTACGTAAAATTTCCCCCTTTGTTTTGTTAGTACGTTAAAGTTCCCCCTTTGTTGTGTTAGTACGTAAAAGTTCCCCCTTTGTTGTGTTAGTACGTAAAAGTTCCCTTTGTTGTGTTAGTACGTAAAGTTCCTTTGTTGTGTTAGTACGTACAGTTTCCCCCCCTTGTTGTGTTAGTACGTCCAGTTTCCCCCCCCTTGTTGTGTTAGTACGTAAAGTTCCCTTTGTTGTGTTAGTACGTAAAGTTTCCCTTTGTTGTGTTAGTACGTACAGTTTCCCTTTGTTGTGTTAGTACGTAAAAGTTCCCTTTGTTGTGTTAGTACGTAAAAGTTCCCTTTGTTGTGTTAGTACGTAAAGTTCCCCCTTGTTGTGTTAGTTCGTAAAAGTTCCCCCATTGTTGTGTTAGTACGTAAAAGGTCCCCCTTTGTTGTGTTAGTACGTAAAAGTTCCCCCTTTGTTGTGTTAGTACGTAAAAGTTCCCCCTTTGTTGTGTTAGTACGTAAAGTTCCCTTGTTGTGTTAGTACGTACAGTTTCCCCCCCTTGTTGTGTTAGTACGTAAAGTTCCCTTTGTTGTGTTAGTACGTAAAGTTCCCCTTTGTTGTGTTAGTACGTAAAAGTTCCCCTTTGTTGTGTTAGTACGTAAAGTTCCCTTTGTTGTGTTAGTACGTAAAGTTCCCCTTTGTTGTGTTAGTACGTAAAGTTCCCCCTTGTTGTGTTAGTACGTAAAAGTTCCCCCTTGTTGTGTTAGTACGTAAAAGTTCCCCCTTGTTGTGTTAGTACGTAAAAGTTCCCCCTTTGTTGTGTTAGTACGTAAAAGTTCCCCCTTTGTTGTGTTAGACCGTCAAAGTTCACCCTTGGTTGAGTTAGTACGTAAAAGTTCCCTTTGTTGTGTTAGTACGTAAAAGTTCCCTTTGTTGTGTTAGTAAGTAAACGGTCCCCCATTTTTGTGTTAGTACGTAAAAGTTCCCCCTTTGTTGTGTTAGTACGTAAAAGTTCCCCCTTTGTTGTGTTAGTACGTAAAAGTTCCCCCTTTGTTGTGTTAGTACGTAAAAGTTCCCCCTTTGTTGTGTTAGTACGTAAAGTTTCCCCCTTTGTTGTGTTAGTACGTAAAGTTCCCTTTGTTGTGTTAGTACGTAAAGTTCCCCTTTGTTGTGTTAGTACGTAAAAGTTCCCCTTTGTTGTGTTAGTACGTAAAGTTCCCTTTGTTGTGTTAGTACGTAAAAGTTCCCTTTGTTGTGTTAGTACGTAAAGTTCCCCTTTGTTGTGTTAGTACGTAAAAGTTCCCTTTGTTGTGTTAGTACGTAAAGTTCCCCTTTGTTGTGTTAGTAAAAGTTCCCTTTGTTGTGTTAGTACGTAAAAGTTCCACCTTTGTTGTGTTAGTACGTAAAAGTTCCCCCTTTGTTGTGTTAGTACGTAAAAGTTCCCCCTTTGTTGTGTTAGTACGTAAAAGTTCCCCCTTTGTTGTGTTAGTACGTAAAAGTTCCCCCTTTGTTGTGTTAGTACGTAAAAGTTCCCCCTTTGTTGTGTTAGTACGTAAAAGTTCCCCCTTTGTTGTGTTAGTACGTAAAAGTTCCCCCTTTGTTGTGTTAGTACGTAAAAGTTCCCCCTTTGTTGTGTTAGTACGTAAAGTTCCCTTTGTTGTGTTAGTACGTAAAATTTCCCCCTTTGTTGTGTTTGTACGTTTAATTTCCCCCTTTGTTGTGTTAGTACGTAAAAGTTCCCCCTTTGTTGTGTTAGTACGTAAAAGTTCCCCCTTTGTTGTGTTAGTACGTAAAAGTTCCCCCTTTGTTGTGTTAGTACGTAAAAGTTCCCCCTTTGTTGTGTTAGTACGTAAAAGTTCCCCCTTTGTTGTGTTAGTACGTAAAAGTTCCCCCTTTGTTGTGTTAGTACGTAAAAGTTCCCCCTTTGTTGTGGTAGTACGTAAAGTTCCCTTTGTTGTGTTAGTACGTAAAGTTCCCCTTTGTTGTGTTAGTACGTAAAGTTCCCCCTTTGTTGTGTTAGTACGTAAAGTTCCCTTTGTTGTGTTAGTACGTAAAGTTCCCCTTTGTTGTGTTAGTACGTAAAAGTTCCCCTTTGTTGTGTTAGTACGTAAAGTTCCCCTTTGTTGTGTTAGTACGTAAAAGTTCCCTTTGTTGTGTTAGTACGTAAAGTTCCCCTTTGTTGTGTTAGTACGTAAAGTTCTCTTTGTTGTGTTAGTACGTAAAGTTCTCTTTGTTGTGTTAGTACGTAAAAGTTCCCCCTTTGTTGTGTTAGTACGTAAAAGTTCCCCCTTTGTTGTGTTAGTACGTAAAAGTTCCCCCTTTGTTGTGTTAGTACGTAAAAGTTCCCCCTTTGTTGTGTTAGTACGTAAAAGTTCCCCCTTTGTTGTGTTAGTACGTAAAAGTTCCCCCTTTGTTGTGTTAGTACGTAAAAGTTCCCCCTTTGTTGTGTTAGTACGTAAAAGTTCCCCCTTTGTTGTGTTAGTACGTAAAAGTTCCCCCTTTGTTGTGTTAGTACGTAAAAGTTCCCCCTTTGTTGTGTTAGTACGTAAAAGTTCCCCCTTTGTTGTGTTAGTACGTAAAAGTTCCCCCTTTGTTGTGTTAGTACGTAAAAGTTCCCCCTTTGTTGTGTTAGTACGTAAAAGTTCCCCCTTTGTTGTGTTAGTACGTAAAGTTCCCTCTTTGTTGTGTTAGTACGTAAAGTTCCCCTTTGTTGTGTTAGTACGTAAACGTTCTCCCTTTGTTGTGTTAGTACGTAAAAGTTCCCCCTTTGTTGTGTTAGTACGTACAGTTTTCCCCCCTTGTTGTGTTAGTACGTAAAAGTTCCCCCTTGTTGGGCTTCCATGATCACCCTCTGGTATCCTTGGAGCACGAATGTCTCATCCCATGATTAATTCAGTAATAGAAAAGGATAATTTTTCTTGTTAGTGTCATTTGTTTAATCCAATGCTTGTGGGGACTCGTGACCACCTCCTTGGTGTCCTGAACCCCCATGACTACCGTGCTTCCATGATCACCCCTGTGAACACATATCGGTGGTAGGAAATATTTTCAGTAATAATCTTGTATCATTGAACCCGGATTAGGGTAGCTGTTATTTAGCAACGGTTAAGTGTTTAGGCTATGGCCAGTGTACCATATCTTCATGTAGTTGTAATAGTATGAAGAGATGAGTGAGCCCTTTAAGGTGAATAGGAGTGATGAGTGATAATTATTAATTAGGATTGATACTTAACTTCAGTAAGCTCGCTACCATGACCAACTAAATGATGAATTGTAAATATTGTTGCTTAACTTCAGTAAGCTCGCTACCATTATATACCAACATAATGTGAATAAACCTCCATAATTTAACCTTGTGTTGCGTCACCCTAACAACCATAACTATGAAGCTACTGTGTTGCGTCACCGTCAGCCAAAACAACTATGAAGCTACACTTGCTAGTAAGACACACAGCTATCACTAGGCTCGTAAGACTAGCTGTGTAAGTACTGACACAACCTCTACTAAAGCCTTACCAAATGTGGATGTGTTGGTCCCGAAGTGTTTGAGAATATGGACTTCAGAGCAGCACCCAACCAGGATCCTGCACCCAACTCACGCCAGACGGGGACACACCACCACCGGTACCAGGTTATCGTACTCCACCTTTTATGTTTGCTGAATTCCAACCCAAAAACTGTCCCCTCCACCACAATAACTGGCTTGGTATATAGTTAACGTCAAAATGGTCAATTGTTTGTTTCTTGGCAATAGTTATGGGAGCAGAAACCGATAAATATGATGCTCCGAGTACGACAATCTGGCATCGCTGGCCACGAGTTGTTATTTTCTCTGAGCGTGTAGTCCAGCGTTGCCAGATTATCGTATTCACCACATTGTATATATCATTTTTAAGCCTCAAACTCTCGTACCTACACAAATAACGTAAGAATGTTAAAGTTGGCGTTAAAACTGTTATTTATTGATATTTGTTTGTTTTTGCTATAGATATCAGTCAGAAACTACGAAAATGCAATACGGTGTGTACGATAATCTGGCAATGCTGCACGCCATCTGGGGACACGTGCGTAAGGTGGACAGAGGAGATGAGGGGGAAAAAAAAAGAAATTAAAGGAAACGGAAGAAAAGAATAAATACCTCTTATCGGAAAAGAACAGAAATACGGAAAGGTTATGTCTTAGAGAAGAAAGGCAGAAGGGAAAGTTTTGTTGAGTCGGCGCAACATCTGTGGTCATATGCCGGAGAGAGACAGAAGGGGAAGGAATTATAGAAGGGAACAGACCCCAGGAGACGGGACACAACCCCCGATTAATACCTGGTACCCATTCACTGCTGGGTGGACAGGGGCGTAGGGTATCGGAAAAGCCGCACAAATTTTTCCACTCCGCCCGGGAATCTAACCCGGGCTCTCTCATTTATGAGCCGAGTGTGTTAACCACTGCACCACGAAAGCAGTGTGTTATTGGTTTCTGGCCAATATCTGTTACCAAGAAGCACCAATAATTAACCATTTAAACGATAACCATATATGAAGGCAGTTATTTGGGTGATGAAAGCAGTTTTTGGGTCGGAAATCGGCAAACATGAGAGTTCGACAACTTGGCAACGTTGGGTTCGCTGAGTCGTCGAGCCGCCCCGAAGCGCCGACACGCACGACCCTGGCTTGAACATGTCATCGAGAAAAGAAAATGTAGTTTAGTCCTGAGGGTAGACTACAACAATCTCTCTCTCTCTCTCTCTCTCTCTCTCTCTCTCTCTGTGTGCCCGTCTTTTGGGAACGATGTCACGCGTGTTATTTACATATGAGTGTGCTCAGTAGTGTTATAATTCACATATATAAGTGCTCAAAACAGTGTCATAAGCCATAAATGTAATATCATAGACTAAAACATTTATGTAAATATTATTAGTGGTACGATACAATAAATGTGTCACGGTTAGAATATAATCTGTGCAATGTCACCTTCTAAATGTGTTATATGCACGGTTCCCCTAGCATACGTGCGTAAGTATACTCGGAATCTCATAATTAACCTCATACGAGAGTACGTACGCAAAAAAACTACATCATTATAACTCGCACCTATCGAACAAAAAAAAAAAATAGTCTACTGTTTGGGTGCAGTGACTTTCACCCCTGATATCTAACTGCATAAGCCATTTTGTCATGGAAAACGTCAACTTAAGTATTCAAAATGCACATTCATTGTTTTCATGTCATACAGTGATTAAGCCAATGAAGAAAAAATCGAAAATTGCCCCGCACCAGGAGGTTGGCAAGCGTCATTGACTCTGGCACTGAATGGGGGGTTGTTGTTTTTTTTACGTCTTCGATTGTGTCGCCAGGGGCTTGCGTAGTAGGGCCTGATGGTCGGCCCCAGCCCGTTGTGGTGTAGGCAAGTGTTTAAAGTGGCGCCATCTTGTATTGGTTTATTCTTTGATCCTAGAATCTAGAGTCCGGGTTGATAGGTGGTCTTCTGGACAGCATGTGGGTAGTCTTCAGCCACTCGGCGGTGACTAAAAAATCCCAGCTTGGTGGCACCGGGCGGGGCGCGAACCTGCCTCGTCCTGAACGCGGTGCCGTCACGCTATCCACTCAGCCACTGCCTCCCCAATTATCCACATCGTATTGGTGAGACGGTGGCTGAATCGACAGAGTGACGGCGCCGCGTTCAGGAGGACGCGAGTTCAATGGTGCCACCAAGCTGGGATTTTTCAGCCACCGCCGAGTGGCTTAAAACTACCCACATGCTGTCCAGAAGACCACCTATCAACCCGGATTCTAGATTCTAGGATTAAAGATGAGCTCCGGGAGGGCAGCATGAGCCAATGCAAGATGGCGCCACTATAAACACTCGCCTGCGCCAGAACGGGCTGGGCCGACCATCAGGCCCCACCGGGAAGAAACCTTGGGCCGACCATCAGGCCCCATCGGGAAGAAATCTTGGGCCGACCATCAGGCCCCACCGGGAAGAAGCCTTGGGCCGACCATCAGGCCCCACCGGGAAGAAGCCTTGGGCCGACCATCAGGTCCCACCGGGAAGAAGCCTTGGGCCGACCATCAGGTCCCACCGGGAAGAAGCCTTGGGCCGACCATCAGGACCCCCCTGGAAGAATCCTTGGGCCGACCATCAGGTCCCACCGGGAAGAAGCCTTGGGCCGACCATCAGGTCCCACCGGGAAGAAGCCTTGGGCCGACCATCAGGTCCCACCGGGAAGAAGCCTTGGGCCGACCATCAGGTCCCACCGGGAAGAAGCCTTGGGCCGACCATCAGGCCCCACCGGGAAGAAGCCTTGGGCCGACCATCAGGTCCCACCACCACCGCGACGTAAAAAAAAAAAAAAAAAAAAAAAAAAAAAAACATATTGGATAAGCAGGGGAAGTTCTGAAAGATGTGCCAGGTTATTATCCCTACCCGACGCTTTCTTGAAAAAAATATTCCCGAAGAAAACGATATAACGCGACTTCTGACACTCATAATAGGAAAAGTATTTTCTGGGATCGTTACGTAAGAATAGAAAGGGAACAGCAAAAGTGAAGGAAGGGTGAAGAGAAAGGAAAGGAAACTTATAAGCCTCCGCGAATATTGAACCGAAGGGAGTAGCAGAGTAAAGCAAAGATCAAATAAAGTAGCTTTGACCCGTCCGCTGCGATTGGCATAGATTTGGCCTTCACTGGTAGCCTGCTGGTAACATTATACTCCCAGCCCCCAGGTCTTTCTCTGCTTCTGTGGTGGATAGTGGAGTGTTTCCCATGTGGTATTGGTGTGCTGGATATCCCCTCCCAAAGTGCAGGACTTTACATTTTTCTTCACTGAATTATAGCAGCCACTTTTTGCTCCACTCCTGTAGCTTGGTGATGTATTCTTGTAGGAAATCCGCATCCAGGGGGTTAAAGAACACCCGGCAAGGAACAGACTGGTTATAAGAAACTGGAGAAACTTGCAAACTATTAGAATAAAGGACACGGGGTGATAAGAAGAGGAGTTTTGGGACCCAGAGGCCCTTACCAGGCGAACCGCAGAAACTGACCAAGCATAAACAGAAGAGCAGACAACGAGGGGACAGAGGAACGAGAAGGCTAGGGCAGCAGACAGCAGACACCACCAAAACAGAGGCAGGCAGCCTGTAAAATCACGAGGGGAAAAGGAAAACAAGGGACAAAGAGATAATATGATCAGTGTATGAATATTTACAAGGTAGGCTGCAGCAGGGAGGCGGTGGCTGAGTGGATAGCATGACGGCGCCGCGTTCAGGACGACGCGAGTTCGATCCCCGCCTAGTGACACCAAGCTGGGATTTTCACCCGCCGCCGAGTGGCCTAAGACTACCCACATGCTGTCCAGAAGACCACCTATCAACCCGGACTCTAGATTCTAGGATTAAAGATGAGCTCCGGGTGGCAGCATGAGCCAATGCAAGATGGTGCCACTATAAACACTTGCCTGCGCCAGAACGGGCTGGGCCATACCATCAGGCACCTCCAAAAACAAGCCTACCGGCGCCATAGGAGAAGATGTAAAAATAAAAATTAAAAAAAACACTGTCAAAACGAATCTGGTTAATACGCGTCGAAAAAATGTTGGTGATTGGTTGTGTGGAGAAAAATAGGCGTGGCACGTGTTATCAGCCCGACCCAAAGATAAGAAATGAGTTGGACAGAAGAGTGAGGTCAATAGAGAGCTTCTCTGGCCTCACAGCAAGCGGAAGCAGACTCAACAGTCCAGCCATGGCTGTAGTGCTCGTCTACCCGTGAGCAGACATGAGAGATCCTAGGGCAAGCCGCAACTGTGTAAAAGCATCAGCCTGGAGATTAGAATATTTATAGTGGGAGTGATTATGGGACGTATTTTAAAACATTTCTTCTCCCAAGTTCACATATTTGCCAAGGCTTTCATATGAGTTGCGGGCATTTCCAGGAGTAGTTTTATGACCCTTGTGGTAGTTTGACCCTTCCTCTGTACCATGAGCGTAAAGAAACACTCATTAGAACTCGATTGATCACTTCTCTCACCTTTAGAAATAATTGATGTGAGAAGCGAAAGTGTCTTATAATACAGACCTATTTGTTTGGCGTTAGGAAGCGAGTGAGATGGAGAACCATTGCCCGTGATATGACTTGCGCTTGTGTGACTTTTGTCTGTTGTAGGTAACTTCAATGCATTAATTTTCATTGCGTGTCATTATACTGTCTTAGTTGTATCACTATGATTTGTAGCGTCAGTCGTGTGTCTTTTCAACTACTGAAGTACCTTATTAGTGTTCTCTGCTACCAAGACCTAGTGTATTGAGTGGAGTGTTATTTTCAACAGTTTAAAATAAATAAGATTTTTTTTTTCCCTTGTTTCATCCTCGAACCTATAGTCTCCAAAACAACTTGAACTCGGATCACGTTACCAAGGATAGCACACGGTAAGGCTGCTGAAAGCTTGATGTAGGAGGTTTTTAGTGGGTCAGTATCCATCAGTTAAGGAAGATCTGGATCTGGCTCTGGATTAATGATGCGCAGGGCACCCGTACAGGTGCATAACACGCATATTTGTTGGCTGTTGGGGGGACGGGGGAGCCGGGTGTGCAGGGGAGGGAAGTGAATCAGGTGTAATTGTTAGTGTTGGTGTGTTGTGGTGACAAGTGAGTGTGTATTTGTTTTCTGAATGAGTCTATTGTACCGCAGTCTAAAATCTGTTGCGGGAGGCTGTTCCAGTCACGTATGGTGCGTGGCAAGTATGAGTGCTTGTATGCGTCAGTGTTAGTGTGATATGTTTGGTATTTATGGAAGTGTTACGAGTACGTTGACTGTTTGCGTTGTGTAGGTATGTATGTGGGCCAATGTCAATGTGAGTGTTTGTGATCTTGTACATATGTGTAAGTCTGTGTGCTTGTCTGCGTATGTGAAGAGGTTCCATGTTTATCTGTTGTTTGATCCGTGTTGTGATTCCAGGCGTTCGAGTGTAATTGTTTGTAATGAACCTTGCCGCCTTGGTGTTGATTTGTTCTAACCTATCAACGTTTCTGTGTGTGTAAGGATCCCACATCATGGAGTAGTATTCCAGTGTTGGTCTCACAAGTGTGTCATAAGCTATGTGTTTAATGTCAGGTGTGCAGTTATGTAAATTCCTCCTCAGGAGCCCCAGTGTTCTGTTGGCTGTGGCACTGATGTGGTCTATGTGGGTGTTGAATTTCAAGTTAGTTGAGAGATGGATACCAAGGTACTTGTGTGTGTGAACTGACTCTAAATCTGAATTGTGGAGAGTGTAAGTGTGATGGATGGGGTTGTGCGCTCTGGTGAATCTTAATAGTTTGCATTTGTCTGGTGGGAAGTGCATCTGCCAGGTGCGCTCCCACCGCTTGAGGGCTAGAAAAGGAGAAAGGACGAGAAAGGAGAAGAAAAGAAAGGAAAAATAATACGAAGAAAGAGGACAGAAGATAAACTAGTAAAAGGAAGGAAAAAACAGTACACTTAAGTCATGACCCAGCCGAGCAGACTTCAACGAGACCCCCCATTTATGAGCTTGTGATGCACCAGTGAGGACGTCTGTCAGGTGACTCGTACAATTCCTCTCTGCCGCCCCATTATAATGAGGGGAAAAATGTTATTGGTTGGGTAAATGTTGATGGAAAACTAAGATAATCACAAAGCAGTTATTAACAACACGTAAATATGACCGCTGTAGTGCCTTATTTGTGTGTGTGTGTGTGTGTGTGTGTGTGTGTGTGTGTGTGTGTGTGTTATCTTAACATCAAATTAATCATAACAGTAACACACAGTATATAACACTTATAATTGTAAATATAAGAAGAAAGACGCTGACATTAATATGTAGAGTGAATGTAAATCACATGAGAAAGTACGACATAGTAACAGAGTGCATATACAATACATAGGGGATAGGCGGTGGCTGAGTGGTAGCGTGTTGGGCCCACATTCACCGCGTGATGGACGACGCGGGTTCGAATCCATCTTGCATTGGCTCATGCTGCCCTACCGGAGCTCATCTTTAATCCTAGAATCTAGAGTCCGGGTTGATAGGTAGTTTTAAGCCACTCGGCGGCGGCTGAAAGATCGGCGCCGTCACGCTATCCATTCAGCTACCCCCTGAGGGTAATCTTCCACCACTCGGTAATTGTAGAAAAACGGTCAGCGTCTTGCGATGGGACTTGAACCCAGGGCATCGGGGTCACCACTTAGCACACTGACCACTCGGCCACCGCCTCCCCAAATACAGACACGGGTGATAAATAAAACGAATTATATGTAAGGATTTGACGCTTAATGTGACCTCTTGGCGGGGGAAGCGCTTTACTTGTTGTGTTGCTGTTGTGGTTTTTGCACCTGAGCAGACTCCTTTGCTACAAAAATATATAACACAAAAACGGCTGACGCTCAGTACACGGTAGCGAACGATATATTTTTTTTTTCTTACGTCTACGCCTATAGCGCCGGTAGGCTTGCTTAAGGGGCCTGGATGGTAGTCGGCCCCAGCCCGTCATGGCGCAGGCAAGTGTTTATAGTGGCGCCATCTCCTCTTGGCTCATGCTGCCCCCCGGAACTCGTTCTTGATTAACTTGAACGGTTTCCTCTAGAGTCCGGGTTGATGGGTGGTCTTCAGGACAGTTTTAAGCCACTCGGCGGTGACTGAAAAACTCGAGGTGGTAGTGTGGAGATTCGAACTCGCGTCGTCCATCACGCGGTGAAAGTGGGCCCAGCACGCTACCACTCAGCCACCGCCTAAGCCTACCAGTCTTACGTATTCCAGTGTTGTACATTCATCTGTTCTTTGAGAGCGGCGGCGGCAAACGCGGAGTAATCAGCTGAAACGAACAGAAAAAAATATCAAATCATTTATTCTCTCGTTCTGTTTCTACTTTGAACACTGAGAGAGGATGAGGTGCGGGGAGAAGCCTTTGAAATGGAAGAGAATAAAAAAGAATATTATCGAACATTTTTCACTCAGATTCCCTTCGTTCTTCTCCCTCCCTTACACGTCCATATATGAATGATTTTCCACTTCCACTCCCTGTCTCACGCTTAACACTGAGGGAAGAGGAGGAGAGGTGGGCAGCCTTTGAAATGGGGAATTAAAAAAAAAGACATACAAATCTTTTCCTCAAATTGCCATATTGTAATTCTTTCTAAACATCCTTATTTAAATTATCTTCAACTATTATTTTCAGTCTCACACTCTGTTATTATCTGTCTGTCTGTCTGTCTGTCTGTCTCTCGCAATTATCACAATACATGAGATTTTTTTTATTAGCTTTTGCGGTATGTGTGTGTGTGTGTGTGTGTGTGTGTGTGTGTGTGTGTGTGTGTGTGTGTGCGCATAGTTGAATATATAAACAGCTTTATTCTGTTCATTTAGTTGCATATTGTCTTTTGAGTTTTGGACAATATTTATTCTATATAGTGCTCTCTCTCCCTCTCTCTCTCTCTCTCTCTCTCTCTCTCTCTCTCTCTCTCTCTCTCTCTCTCAGACCCCACTAGCCAATAACAGAAAATAAATGTGAATCGAAAAAAAGAGTATTGCAGAGAGAGAGAGAGAGAGAGAGAGAGAGAGAGAGAAACACAGGGATATCGCGGGCTATATGGAGATAATTGCTCCAGAAAATTGCTCCCATTCCCGTCAAAAAAAATCTCTCAACGCTCAAAATATAAAAGGAAGGAAAAAGAGACATGGACAATTAAATGAAAATGGCATAGTGACTTAGATAACGGAGAGAGAGAGAGAGAGAGAGAGAGAGAGAGAGAGAGAGAGAGAGAGAGAGAGAGAGAGAGAGAGAGAGAGAGAGAGAGAGAGAGAGATTGAAAGGAAAATGGAAAAAACAAAAGAAAACCGAGTAAGATGTTAAGACGAAGGGAGAGAAGGGAAGGGAAGTAAAGGAAATACGGGCAAGTAAATAAAGAGTGCAACTAAGTCTATATATACCAAGTCAAGTCGCTGCTTCAAAACTGCGACCGGTACGCGCAGGAGGCGGTTTTGGGGGCGGAGCAGCGGGATGACGTCACTTGAAGGTAAAAAAAAATACCCGCCAGTTCAGGGGTGACTAAAGTTGGGGCCGTGTGTGCACTCTGGATGTGCATTCTCGCCTTCTTTCACAGCGCGTTCAGGCAAGCCACTGACGAAAAAAATATGCCTTTTTATTGTGCTATTGCGTGACTGTAATTCCAATGCCTACAAACGGCGGTGTGGGGTGTGAGGGAGGGTATGATGAAGTGATTGATTTAAATTAGTCCGCCTTTCCTCGTTTTCTCTAAATCCCTGTTTCTATATTCTCTAGTTTGGCTCCAAGCAGTGTCACGCATAAACCACGCCTCGGCCGTGTCTCCTCCCACAAACCTGCGTATGACTTGACTTGGTGTATATAGACTTAGGAGTGAAGGATGAAAGGTGAGGGAAGGAGCGTAAAGAGGGAAACAGAAGGAGATACGGACGATAATGAGGGAGAGGTGAGGAAAGAAAAAAGAAAGGTGGACAAGAGAAGAAAGCAAAAAACAATAACCAGCAGAGGATATCAGAATTAAGGAAAGAACAAAAGAATGGAGAGAATGAACGGAAGGAAGGAAGGAAAGAAGGCAGACAGGAAGGAAGGAAGGAAGGAAGGAAGGAAAAGGAGGAAATTAAATAAATTATTCTCCCTCTCCTTCCGCTCCAGGATCTCCAAGTATCGCTGTTGTTTGTCAATAATGTCAGCTTACTTATCTACCAGGAGTTGCAATTCGTCTTACCTCTTGTTGATGTTACTCTCGGGTACAGCAGTAGTTCTTCTCGTCTCCGCGACTCTATTGACCTGACACGAACATTATGGTTGGTATTGTAAGACACGTTCGGTTCTCACATCAGCTATTTCTAAAGGTCAAAGAGGGGGTCAGTCGGGTTCTAATGAGTGTTTCTTCAGGTTCATGGTACAGGAGAAGGGTCACACTACCACCAGGGTCAAGAAATTGCTCCTGGATATGCCCACAACTCCTAGGAAAGCCTTGTCAAATATGTGTTCTTGGGCCGCGAAATGTCTTATAATACGACTCTAATTTTCTCCGTCAGGCCGTAGACTACCCCATACTTCTGGTACAATCAAAATACTCTAAATTAATCTTGCCTCGCTTTTTTGTCAACAGGTTACGCTGTAGTTTCATCAGTTCCCTCAGTGCCTTGGCCATTGCTGTTGCTAATAGTGCGTCCAAGTACAGTGCCTTTAAAAGCTCTCACATCACACACCAACACAGTTTTTTTTTTTTTTTTTACAGCTAAGGAGACAGCTCAAGGGCGCAAAGAAAAAGAAAAAAGAAAAAAAGGCCCGCTACTCACTGCTCCCGAACAGAGGTTAAAGGAGTGTCCAAAATCAGAGGTTAACCTGGGGATGTTATGGAAGTCGTCTGCCCCTGTCACTTTGAAGTCTACATAACGGACAAACATCACACGTCAGCAACAGCTTGTCTATCGAGTACTATGCATTAACACCTTATACAGCTCTAGGAATAATACATTGCTCTCCGGCTTTTCTTATTATCAAATAGATTACGATACGCGGTGAACCACGACATCACCAGTGGAGCGACACACACACACACATCGCTCCTATAGATAGCTCAGTGCCTTGTCAAGCTCAGGTCTGGCAGGCGGAGGTTCGAGCTCCACTCAGGCAAGATTTCCTGGCTGACAAGGAGTGGCTACTGTACCCCTTGTGTGTGTGTGTGTGTGTGTGTGTGTGTGTGTGTGTTATTCACTACTGCCCGATCAAGAACTGAACTCGTCATCGTCAGCCAGTATCCTTCCGACTAAATTGGGTTAGGCTCAATTTAGTCGATTTCTGGGTATTGATGGGACCTTCAAGCACCACACACCCCATTCCCCTAAGGTCCCATCAATACCCAGAAATCGACTAAATTGAGTAAGGCGCAATTTATTTTGTTTCTGGGTATTGATGGGACCTTCACGCTCCACACACCCCATTACCCTAAGGTCCCATCAACACCCAGAAATCGACTAAATTGAGTAAGGCTCAATTTAGTCGGTTTCTGGGTATTGATGGGACCTTCACGCACCACACACCCCATTCCCCTAAGGTCCCATCAATACCCAGAAATCGACTAAATTAAGCCTTACTCAATTTATTCGATTTCTGGGTATTGATGGGACCTTCACGCACCACACACCCCATTCCCCTAAGGTCCCATCAATACCCAGAAATCGACTAAATTCAGCCTTACTCAATTTAGTCAGGAGAATACTGGCTGACGATGACGAGTTCAGTTCGTGATCGGGCAGTAGTGAATGACACACACACACACACACACACACACACACTCACACACACTCACAGTTCACGACTTGCAAATCTAACATGAATATTAACCGCGCGTATTCCATTAAAATGCTTCGCGTATTAGACAAAATGTTTTAATCCATGATATTTTTTTTGTGTGTGTGTGCGTGTGTGCATTGTTGAATATATAAAAAGCTTTGTTGTGTTCATTTAGTTGCATATTGTCTTTTGTATTTTGGAAAACATTTATTCTGTATAGCGTTTCTCTCTCTCTCTCTCTCTCTCTCTCTCTCTCTCTCTCTCTCTCTCTCTCTCTCTCTCTCTCTCTGCCATGTCACCGTCCCTCCCTACCACCACCACCATCACCACCACCACCACCTTGTCACCCTGCCGCTGTGCCTCCCTGCTGCCACCCTTCCCACCACCACCTTCTTGCCACCCTGCCATCACCTTTGCCACCCTATCACGCCCCATCTACCACCACCAAAACCCCTGCCATGCTCCCCTTCCGGCCATCCTCCCACCCCTGCAATACCACTCGTAAACCCTTCTCACTTTGCTAAAACATCCCCTTGCCAGCCACCTTCACCGAGACACTACACCCTGCCTCCCTGCCTCCTCTTCCTCCACCCTTTCCTCCCTGTCTTCTCTTCCTCCCTGCCTCCTCCTCCTCCACCCTTTCCTCCCTGTCTTCTCTTCCTCCCTGCCTCCTCTTCCTCCACCCCTTCCTCCCTGCCTCCTCTTCCTCCACCCCTTCCTCCCTGCCCATCATACACCAAGGCCTCCAACAGAAAACACACGCAGACACCAGACTACTGTGCCTCGAGGCGTTGAAGTCAAGAAGGACATTTCTGTCCTATACACCAACGCGCGGAGCTTAATACCCAAACGGGATGAGTTACTTGCCTATGTTGACGTAGAAAGACCGGACGTGATTGCCATCACCGAAACGTGGGCCACCTCTGACCACCTAATGACCGAATTCTCAATTCCGGGATACGAGAGCTTCTACAAAACCAGACTTCACAAGAAAGGAGGTGTTATATGTTACGTCAAGAACAAATACCCGGCCGTGGAAATAACCAAATAAGACTCTGAGAAATATGACACTGTATATGTTGAACTGGAGACTAGCAAGCACAACAAAATAACGATTGGAACCGTTTACAGACCTCCGAAGCAACAAGCAGCAGACGACGAAGCGCTGTACGAGGAAATTCACACCGTAACACAAAACAAACAATCAGTCATTATCGGGGACTTTAACTGTGCCAACATTGACTGGACCACGATGATTGGAGATCGGGAGGGTAACAGATTGCTCGAAATGTTAGAGGACACTTTTCTAACTCAGATTGTTACCCAACCGACAAGGGAAAATAACTTATTAGACCTAGTACTCGTGAGTGATTCCGATCTCACACGTGAATGTCAGGTCGGCGAAAAACTAAGTGGTTGCGACTATCACCTAGCTAATTCGCCTAAAGATCAGAACAGACCATGAACTCACCGAGAACACGTTCGAGATTCCAGACTACAAAAGAGCCAATTTTAATTTCGCTCGTGAGCTGCTAACCCAGACAACTTGGGAGCCCATGAACTTCACTCCTGTGGACGGCGCGTGGAATGGCTTCAAGAACAAACTCCTGGAGGTAGAGAGAACAACTGTTCCCATGAAGACAAGGAGAACAAATAATGCCACAAGCCCACCATGGATGACTCCCCAAGTTCGACGGGCGATTAACTTAAAGAAGAGAAAATACAACTTGCTAAAGGAAAACAGCACTGACGAGGCACGCGAACAGTACCATCAAAGCCTCAGAGCTTGCAGAACTCTCATTCGCCAGCGTAAACGCGACTATGAAAAGCAAATTGCACGAGAAACCAAGTCCAACCCGAAAAAGTTCTACACGTATATAAGACCCAAAAAGAAGACAAAAACCAATATCGGTCCCCTAAACGATGAAAGTGACGTACTAACACAGGACAGCAGACAAATGGTCGAAATCCTAAACAGAAACTTCGCGTCTGTGTTCACGGTCGAGAATACCCAGTCCGTACCCGAGAGCCCTACCCCACCGATGGGAATCACTCCCCTAGAAATTGGCACAATCGACGAACGGGATGTGAAAAAGTACCTAGACAAACTCGAGACAAACAAGTCCATCGGACCCGACGACTTGTCACCCAGGCTGCTCAAGGAACTCAAGCAGCAAATCCTCAAGCCACTCACCGCCATCTACAATCTGTCACTACAACAAAACAAAGTTCCAAAAGACTGGAAACTAGCGAATGTAACGCCGAGCTACAAAAAGGGAGACAAAAGCGTGGCCCTGAACTACAGACCAATCAGCTTGACCTCAGTGGCGGGAAAAATCCTCGAGAAGATCATCAGAGACAAACTCGTTAGGTTCCTTGAAGACAACATCATTTCCGATGCTCAGCACGGTTTCAGAAACAAGCGCTCATGCTTAACCAATTTATTGGACTTCTTCCAAGGTATCTATGAAAAACTGGGATAATCATATCCCCAGCGATGTTATATATCTAGACTTTCAGAAAGCCTTTGACAAAGTGCCACACGAAAGACTCCTCAAGAAACTTAAGTCGGCGGGATTAGGCGACAATCTGACAGCGTGGATCAAGGACTGGCTCACTGGAAGAAAACAACGAGTTGTACTCAACGGACAGGCCTCCGAGTGGCTCCCGGTCACAAGTGGAGTGCCACAGGGGTCAGTGCTGGGACCCATACTTTTCATCATATATATCAACGACCAATCTTTCAAAATTTGCCGACGACACAAAGGTGGGTGGGAAGGCCCTCACGACGGCGGACTGCGAAATTATCCAGAGAGACCTGAACCTGATCACTCGGTGGTCAGAAAAATGGCAGATGTCCTTCAACACTACCAAATGTAAAGTAATGCATATCGGATCCAGAAACAGCAACCACACATACCACGTGGGTGGCAAACCACTACATGTAGTGCAAGAAAAAAAGAGACCTCGGGGTCACCATCAGCAGTGACTTGAAACAAACAAAACACTGCAAGTCCGCCTGTAAGAAAGCCAATACAATGCTTGGGTTCATAGCGAGGAACTTCGAATACAAGACGCCGGGAGTTATGTTATCCTTGTATAATTCGCTGGTAAGGCCCCACCTGGAATACGCCGTGCAATTCTGGTCTCCTAATTACAGGAAAGACATTGAATTACTTGAGAGAGTACAGCGCCGCGCCACGAAGATGATACCATCACTGAGGACGAAGCCCTATGAAGAGCAACTCGAGCGACTCAACCTCTTCACGTTGGAAAAGAGACTACTGCGGGGAGACATGATACAAGTCTTTAAGTACCTGAACAAGCTCAGCAACATTGATCACTCCAAACTCTTCACGCTACAAACCAACCTGAGAACAAGAAACAACGGAAAAACAATTCAAGCAAAGCGATGCAATACCGACATCGGCATGAGTTATTTCTCGAATAGAGTTGCTCGCCACTGGAACAGCCTTCCTGCAGAAGTGGTTAGCGCAGAGACCATCAACTCCTTCAAGAAACGCATTGATCGCCACTTTGCTGCATCGGGAATGAACTGAACGTTCCCAAGACATATACTCTATGCCCAAGAGTAGGTACACAAGTGCTTTAATCCTTCCCTGCAAGCCACTCCAATGGCAAACGGATTGATTAAATCACTGAACGCAGGCAGCCTAGTAAATGAACCAACCGGCTTTCTGCTGCCTGCTAGTCCATGTTTCCATGTTTTGTCTTCCTCCACCCTTTCCTCCCTGCCTCCTCTTCCTCCCTGCCTCCTCTTCCTCCACCCCTTCCTCCCTGCCTCCTCTTCCCCCACCCTTTCCTCCCTGCCTCCTCTTCCCCCACCCTTTCTTCCCTGCCTCCTCTTCCTCCACCCTTTCCTCCCTGCCTCCTCTTCCTCCACCCTTTCCTCCCTGCCTTCTCTTCCTCCACCCCTTCCTCCCTGCCTCCTCTTCCTTCACCCTTGCCTCCTCTTCCTCCATCCCTGCTTACCGGTATAACTATCACATTCACTCCTGCATTTTCTCATCTAACAATATAAAATCGGTCGACATGTTTATTTTTTCTCGTTTAATTGTAGTTTCCACGAACAAAAAAATGGCCCTCCAGTTTTTTTTATTTTATTTTCTATTTTTTATCCAGATTATTATTACCGTGCATGGATGTAAATATTCTGACATTTTAAAGCGGCGATCCATCCATCATTCTCTCCAAGCGTTGTTATGATGTGTTACCTGCCGAGAGTCTGTTTTTTATATGTATCAATACACAGAGACTTTCGAATGAAGGGAGTCCCGGGTAATTGATGTTCCCAGGCGACTTGTTTTGAAAGAGCTTGTAACGTCTCTCTCTCTCTCTCTCTCTCTCTCTCTCTCTCTCTCTCTCTCTCTCTCTCTCCTTTACCCTGTTTTCGTGTCCCGTATTTTCTATTTCCAGTCTTTTTGGCGAGGGTGAGGGAAGGATTGAAGAAGAAAATTAGGAGAAAGGAATGTAGAGAAGAGAGAGAGAGAGAGAGAGAGAGAGAGAGAGAGAGAGAGAGAGAGAGAGAGAGAGAGAGAGATAGGAAGACAGTTTTCTCCTTTGAGCGTCACCTAACAGTGTAAGTTGATAAAGCGTTCCCGCCTTATCTTGTGTTTCTGGGCAGCCTTGGCAACACAAAACCCACCGTCACGCGGAGCAAACACAGAGACTGGTAACACATTCCCGCCACAAGCAACACACCGACACATGCAACACACACCCCGCGACGCAACCCACACCGCTACAAACCACACACCGATACAGACAAGACCATTGCTGGGCGTTATCGCGATAAGTTATCGCGATACTTTATCGCTGATAACAAAATTGGGTTATCGGCCATCCGCTTCTTATATATATATATATATATATATATATATATATATATATATATATATATATATATATATATATATATATATATATATATATATATATATATATATATACAGTATACCCCGCATAAGTCGGACCAATTGGGGGGAAGGCCAATCCGAGTTATCCGAAAATCCGAGTTACCTTAGGGATTTTTTTTTCACATTTTGCACGCCTGTTACCACTAACAGTTGAAATGGTCTGTGTAATGCATTACGTAAATAGGTACTACATACATGGCGCGCGCACACACATACACACGCGGCGTACACACACACACGTACCGCACCATGAGCTCGGCGCGGCTCACACCTCTCTCATGGTCCTGTATAACAGCCATTTTGTCTGCCACCAACAGCATCTTCAGCTTCCTAACTGACGTGGAAGACACAGCCTTGCCCTTAGAAGCCATGGTAGAATTACGAAGGCAACAATAAGGGCTACAGATCAGCGAGCGAAAGCTGAGGGAGACACTTCCGCGCACTTGCTAAGTCAGCTGTGTAAACACTGAGCTCGGCGCCCGTTTCGCGTCTCCAACGGCTCAGACAACTCCTCAAAAGACTCAGACGATGTAAGAGCTATCAGCGGTGCGTTTGCGAGAGGGAATCGGGCAACCCCGGGCACCCAGACCAACTGGACCCCTCTATCAAACTCTTTAGTGCGCCTCTCAGTTAAGCCACGTCGTTGCTATGGTAATGGCGTCTCACTGGCAGGAAAATTACATCCGCTGCTCTCTCTCTAGCTGTTCTGGCAGCAAAATGGCGTCCGCTGATCTTCTTGACGACGTTTAAACATGCATCACGAGCTGTTCTGGCCGACGAGTTCCTTGCAACAGGGGATGAAAAGGAAGCTGCAGTGGTTATGGTGGCACAGAGGTGAAATGCAATGGAAGCACTTATATGTGTTTGTTTGGGCCGCCATGTTTGCTGATGCCGTCATCACAGCACGGAAGCGCTCCACCTCTCCAAACCGGGCTGCAGGGAGCAGTCCGGATTGGGAATCCGGGCTGCGGCATCACGCGGTTGAGAGCAAACGGATCGGTCCGTGCGGCCATAGTCGCTCTCTCAAACGCAGCCCAGGGGTATTTTAGCCAGTATATAAGCCGAGTGGCTTAAAATTACTCAATCAACGGGCAAAAAATGCCTACCGGTGAACTCGGGTTGGAACGTGAAGAAAAAAAAAAAAGGACCCTGAAAGTGTCCGACTTATATATATATATATATATATATATATATATATATATATATATATATATATATATATATATATATATATATATATATATTGTTATGCTGGACGTGTTACTTGGGTTCCGTGTCGCCGTCAGGAGACTCCGTGGGAGGGAGATATGTAAACACTGCAGTTTCTGTAGTTTAATGTTCTTCCTTAGTAGTACACTTCACTCTGACTCTTCACTGGCCACTATAGTCTGTTCAGAGCAAGAAGGCGGTTCAGGGTGGAGCTGGTATCGTCGTTTACCTCTAGCCATACTGCCAAATCAGCCTTCGTACATGCGTCTCTCTTATTTCCCATCCATGTGCTACTTGAAAGCGATATTTTATATATTCTGTATATAGTAAAGGAAGCTACATAGTACAATGAGTGCCGATGTTTAGGATTATAACAAGGATTTGTATAAATTCTATGACATGTGGCAGAGATTTTTTCCCATGTTGCCACGTTGTGGTGTTTGGCAGTGGTGGTGGTGGTCGGTGTGTCCCCCTAGGTCCTTCCCCCGGGTCGAGAGGGAGAGAGAGAGAGAGAGAGATAAACAGGTGGGTTGTGGGTGGGTAGGCCGGGAGAGAGTGCTAAGCTGATAATTGGCGGTCGAACTGGCAGGCTGCACTCATGGGAATTCTGGAATCTGCCACACCTTGAACCGCCTTCATGCTCCGAACAGACTATAGCTTACTATGACTCGGACTGGACTCCTCTCGCCCTCTTCTCCTATATATATCCAGAACAGTACAGTCTAGAACGTTACAGTATATTTTAGATCCTACAAGATCATGTAGCAAAACTATGTGCGAGTTGGCAACACTTCCCGCCTGGCGCCTGGCCGCGCCCCGCGGGGCCCGGACGAGGCTTTGCTCCCCGCCCTCCTGCTCGCTTCTCCTGGAGCCTTCTAGAGACCCATGGACGCCGGGGGAAGCTTCCAGCACAAGAATATATATATATATATATATATATATATATATATATATATATATATATATATATATATATATATATATATATATATATCATCAAACGATGCGGCTCAAGGGCAACAAAAAGAGTACCAAAAAAAGCCCGCTACTCGCCGCTCCCACAAAAGTAAAAAGTAAAGAGTGGCCAAAAGAGAGGTCAATTTCGGGTGGAGAGGTGTCTTGATACACTCTTCTAGAAAGAGGACAAGTCATAGGCAGGAGGAAATACAGACGAAGGAAGACTGTTCCAGAGTTTACCAGTGAAGGGGATGAAAGAATGGAGATGCTGGTTAACTCTTGCATAAGGGATTTGGACAGTATAGGGATGAGCACGAGTAGAAAGTCGTGTGCAGCGGGGCCGCGGGAGGGGGGGAGGCATGCAGTTAGCAAGTTCAGAAGAGCAGTCAGCGTGAACATATCGATAGAAGATTGAAAGAGAAGCACCATGGCGGCGGAATTTAAGAGGTAGAAGACTGGCAGTAAGAAGAGGAGAGCTGATGAGACGAAGAGCCTTAGACTCCACTCTGTCCAGAAGAGCTGTGTGAGTGGAGCCCCCCCACACGTGAGATGGGGCAGACAAGGCCCCTATATATGGAAAGCATCTGTGCGGGGAAGAAGAACTGGCGGAGACAATACAGAACGCCCAACCTCAAGGAAGCTGATTTAGTAAGAAAAGAGATGTGAAGTTTCCAGTTAAGATCTTGAGCTAAGGATAGACCGAGGATGTTTAGTGTTGAAGAAAGTGACAGCTGGGTGTTGTCGAAGAATAGGGGATAGATGTGTGGAAGATTGTGTCGAGTTGATAGGTGGAGAAACTGGGTTTTTGAGGCAATGAAGGACACAAGGTTCCTTTTACCCCAATCAGAAATTATAGCAAGGTCTGAGGTTAAGCATTCTGCAGCCTCCAGTCTGGAGTCATGTAATTCCTGTTGAGAGGGTCTTCTGTTGAAAGAAGTTGAATAATGCAGAGTGGAGTCATCAGCGTATGAGTGGACAGGACAGTTTGTTATGGAAAGAAGATCATTGATGAATAACAGGAAGAGAGTGGGTGATAGGACAGAGCCCTGTGGAACACCACTGTTGATAGGTTTAGGGGAAGAGCAGTGACCGTCTACCACCGCAGAGATAGAACGGCCGGAAAGGAAACTGGAGATAAAGGAACAGAGAGAGGGATAGAATCTGAAAGAAGGCATAGCAGTACTGTCTGTCTGTCTAAATCCCTTTTTAATCATAATTTAGCACATGCACGATCCTCCCCCATTTGAAAGATGGTCAAGTTTCCAAAGAGTGAACATTAACCCAGTAGCAGCGACGGGCCAAATTTGTGCCATGATATAAACCCCCAAAAATAGATGATACATAATCTGATCACAAATACTTTGATATATATTATGAAATGGTTTGTGTGAGGGGTGATTTTTTCTCATTTTTCTCACTTGGGGGGACCATTAAGAAACATGATCCCCGCTGCTACCGGGTTAATTACTACTACCACCACTGACCTTTTACCCAAATAGCAGGGGTCAAACCTCTCATGTATTGTTTGTATTGTATTGTATGCACTGTACTGTAAAACGAGCAGTGGATGCAGTGTGAATAGAACACCAAAAATTGTCTCTTGCCTGCTCCGGGATTGGAACATACAGCCTCTCACTGCAAGATGTGAATGTTGATCACTCCATTATCATTCCTCTTTTAACAGGTTTACTAATAAATAAAACAACAATTCACAGGTAGTCCTCATTTTTCATGAAAAAATATAGTCCCCACAACAATTTATATCAAACATTTGAAAAAAGATAAAAATTTGCTGCAGAATCATACAGGTAACTCTCGATTTACGCGAGTTTGGTTTACGCGTTTTTGAAATAACGCGGGGTCCAAAATCCAAATAAATGTTTAGTAATTTACACGTTTTTTTCACTTATATGCGATATTTTATGGAGTGGCCACCAGATGTCTCACGCAACTGGACTCACACGGCGCCGCGGCCACACAGCTGAGTTCAGTTCTTCCCGTGCACCACTTGAACAACAATACAGTACCTACGCTGCCACGCTACTCAACAACAACAACACCCTCGCTGCTGTGCTACCACGAGGGGAAGGGCAGCCAGAGGAGGAACCACGAGGGAGAGGAGTCAGAGTGATACAGTAGGCAATAAAGGTACAAACCAACCTCTTGTTTGATTTATTGTTTTTGATTTACGCGACTTCTTCAAGGACACAATACTCGTGTAAATCAAGTTACCTGTACTAGTTCTCAGCAGTCTACATTGTTAGTTAGAGAACCCAGAAAATTTATGAGCTGTCAAAATATCTGTAAATATTCACATAAAATGATTGGCATAAAAAGGGAGGTGGGTGTTCTGTTTCACATGTGGCCAAATAAGTAAATACATCTGGGTTAATGACCTTCCCCTCCCTTTGTGCCTTTCCTTTACCTCAAGATCTCAACCGGAAACTTCACATCTCCTCTCTTATTAAATCAGCTTCCTTGAGGTTGGACGTTCTGTATCATCTCCGCCAGTTCTTCTCCCCCACACAGATGCTTTCCATATATGTTTATGTTGCCTATTTCAATATCAAAGAATATGGACACGAATCATTGAACAAAAATATCATTAGAGATGAGCAACAAAGTATAAGTTAATACATAAGAAAATAAACAAATAAGTAAAATATCCTTGATGAATCAGTTTACTTGCACTGAGATGCTAACAAAATTGAAATTAAAAGTACAGTCTAACAACAACAATGTTCATATTTTATAAAAGTACACTTTGAACAACCAGCATCACAGTATATGGGATAGCAGTGATGATTTGAACAGTGGGATCATCATCATCATCATCGTTTAACGTCCATTTATTCCCTATGATGGGGTTGGACGGGATATGAGCCTCCTCCACTGTTGCCGGTCCATACCTATTTCTTCCGTGATGTTCAGGCTCCTCATATCATCCTCCACCACCTTTCTCCACGTCTTCCTTGGCCTTCCTGGTGGTCAGTGCATATCTCAGGATGTGTTCTTCTCCTCTTCTCCTCATATGTCCAGCGATCTATCTATTTCTTCAACGAACTGTTCCCTCATGAGAACTTCCCTCCAAGGGGTAGCCACTGTATAAGTGTCTCCATTTCTCCCCGTTCTGGCACTCCCTCTCAGCACACTCAATCCTGCTACTTCCAGCTCCTTCACTCACATACTCACCCTATTGATTCACTTCATGGGTGAGCTTCCCCTGCCACCCCCTCCCTCAATCCTTCCCTCATACACACTCCCCACATATTCATTCTCTTCGTGTCCAAAATATCTCCGCTTATCACACTTCTCCCATTCAACCACTCCACAATCCACCCCCTTTGGTGTCACACCCATACCTAGCGTCTCATCCCCCCTTTATTACTGTCTCCATCCCATCCTGAAACACCACAAGCATCTCTTTTATAACTCATTTCCACTGCATGTATTCTCTGTTACTGTGCTGCATTCCACGTCCATGTATCTGACGTCACCACTCTCCCTATTATTTCATATTACTTATTACAAAATTCTTAAACTATAGGTTAGGTATGTGAGTGAGATAGAGGGAGGGAATGCTAGAGGACGACCTCCAGTAAAATGGAGGGATAGGGTGCAAGAGTACATCAGGGAGAGGAGGGAAAGATCTTTGAGAGACTTTGAGCAGGCAAGGAGGGAGTGTCTGGATAGAGAAAGTTGGAAGCACTTCTGCCGTGGCCATCCCCTGGTGGGAGCTCCTAGGAGCAGGCGTCGATGAAATGAATGAATGAATTAAACTATTTGGTCCAAAAGTTGATTCTCTAAAAGATGCAAAGCAATGTAACACTCACAAACCTATGCTTGAGATTTCTGACAAATTTTCAAAATGGAGCATCCCAAATACATACCTCTGAAATCACTTTCCTCAAAATAACATATGACAACAATGAAGTGTTCCCGACTACATTTTAGACTCTGATTGTGTCTCTGAAAGACTTTGTGGTTTAAGTTTTCATGCGCTAAGTATTTAAAGACCTCATGTACAATATTTTAAACAAGCCCTTTGTCATAGTATAATACTCACCAAAATATACATTGGAAGTGTTCCTGTATCAAACATGAAATACTGAATACAAAGAAACCATTAGCATCATTCATATCAGGAATGGTGCCCTTCTGAGATTCTTAATAATATCTTTATAAATTAGGTTTACTTTGACATTGCTCCAGAAATATCAATGTCAATGTCTGTGAAAGACAGCAAGTGGAAGATTTCAAAAGGGTCAAAGTTCTACTTTTCAATGCCCCTGAAATTCCTTGGACATTTAAATGAAAACTAGGTGGAAGAAATTTCTGATAACTCAGCCTTAGGAGGCTTCAAAGGTAAGCTGAAGAGGTACACGGGTTGCTGGACATTAAGGTAGTACTTGTAGTAGGTGTGCTGGACTTCAAACCCTTTTCTGTAGAATAATTCCCTTGCCTGTAAAGGAACGCAAGAACTTTAGCACTACTGAAAGTGTGGCATATAGGCTTTTTATCTGACTTTTAACCCAGTAGCAGCAGGGATC
Organism: Eriocheir sinensis; assembly: GCF_024679095.1. NCBI lineage: Eukaryota > Metazoa > Arthropoda > Malacostraca > Decapoda > Varunidae > Eriocheir > Eriocheir sinensis. The sequence continues at coordinate 21,888,363 of NC_066514.1, read as the reverse complement.
ATGTTTCTTAATGGTCCCTCTAAACGAGAAAAATGAGAAAAAATCACCCCTCACACAAACCATTTCAAAATATATATCAAAGCATTTGTGATCAGATTATGTATCATCTTTTTGGGGGGTTATATCATGGCACAAATTTGGCCCATAGCTGCTACATGGTAAAACCACAAATTTGGCCCGTCGCTGCTGCCAGGTTAAGTTCAAGGTAGTTCACTTAGGTTAAATATTATAAAAAAACATACATATATATACAATATATATTATGCAACATAGCTATGATAGCTTTTAATGATACTTGTAATAGTAAAGAGTTGAATCAACATGTGAATAAATATTCCATACACTCCACACTCTGAAGTCAAGTCTGTATATCAATGAACGTATGAAATCAGTGATGAAGACAGCCATGGGTGTAGCAGGGAGGAGGAGAACAAGCAGAAAAGGTGTAAACAGTGTGCGTTATTCTCTACAGATAAAGCAGTTGTCCTCTATGGAAGTAAATATTAATATAAAGTCTGATGAATGACTTTAGTAACAAATGTGAGAGGGTGAGCCAATGCAGTAAAGCACAAAACTATAATTTTTGAGAAAACTGGTGGTTATTTTATTTATTTAGTTAGTTATTTTTTACAGGTAGGGAGACAACTCAAGGGCAATGAAACAAAAAAGTAACAAAAAGTCCGCCAGGCGCTGCTACAATAAAAGGGAGGCAATGAGGGAGGTTAGTTTCAGGAGCAGTGTCTTGACACACATCTCTTTAAACTTTTCCTTCCTAAGTGCTCGCAACGAGACTGTCCCCCAGGCGCACTCAATCGCCCCAGCGGGGGAAGAGGATCTCTTTTAACCGCTGTATCTCAAAAACTATTCATCACAGCTACAAAACAAAAACACCATTGGAAAGAGGAGGCCAAGATCTATGATTCGGTAATGTAAGCCTCTCCTGCGAGAGTACAGGCACGTTCAGGAGGTGTTGCCTGTGAAGACGTACATTTATACGTGAGCGACGGTCAGCCGTAAGGCAACTACTGAGTAGATCTCTTGATGATGGGGTGCTGGCAGGGCAGTATTGCCAATTGTAAAATTTACAACTATTTGGTCAAAATATCAGTCATGTGATAGGTGAAGCTATGCAAAAATGTCGCTATATTGGACAACAACATCCACCAGTTGCTCGTCCGTAGATTTTCCACGTTAGGTTGATATGATTTTCTACCAAATTTTGTGGAAAACCCACTGAATTGGCAATGCTGTGGGGTGAGAAATAGTGTTGGAACACTCATACGCGGGAAATTTGAGTGCGACTGGAGCTCACAGCGAGTGTTTAGCACCACCGGCAAGTTACACTAGTGCTCACTGTGAGCATTTAGCATCGAAAGGGTTAAGACTGGTTTCGTCAAGAAAAAACCCAAGATGTGGCCGGCACAGGCGAAATAATAAGGTGTCATAATATTTCCTGACGCTTTACGGGTTAAGCTCTATCACAGGCAGGCCAAAGGGTTCATGAACACTTGAAAATTTCATCAAATATTTGGCCATTTTCATAACTAATTATAATTAGAATGAGTAGTCACCAACTAATTCCTATCTGGAACTAAGACAAAACTAGCATTGACCAATCCTATCCTGTACTTAGCTGTCAGAATTCAGAGTCTGGAGAAGGCAGAAACGGAGGGAAAACGTGGACACGGTTGCGTGGTGGTAGGTGGCCCTCGGTTTCCGTGACACGTGGACTCGCTGGGGTGGCCACGCGGACTTGGTCTGGGTAACTTTTGACGCGGTCAGCAAGGACTTGTTACGGTGATTTCTCAAATACTGATAAATTTTCTACTCGCAGATATGTGTTCAGCCTGAAGTCTAGTAGGCAAGAGCCAGCAGTTGTGTTTCTAACCTTTGACATGAATTTTATTTATTTTATTTATTTATTTATTTTTTTTTTTTTATGTCGTGGCCTATTGCACCGGTAGGCTTCTTCCTGGTGGATCCTGATGGTCAGCCAAGGCTTCTTCTCGGTGGGTCCTGATGGTCGGCCCAGCCCGCTCTGGCACAGGCAAGTGTTTATAGTGGCGCCATCTTGCATTGGCTCATGCTGCCCTCCCGGAGCTCATCTTTAATCCTAGAATCTAGAGTCCGGGTTGATGGGTGGTCTTCAGGACAGCATGTGGGTAGTTTTAAGCCACTCGGCAGCGGCTGAAAAATCCCAACTTGGTGGCACCGGGCGGGGACTGAACTCGCGTCGTCCTGAACGCGGCGCCATCACGCTATCCATTCAGCCACCGCCTCCCCAGTCCATTCAGCCACCGCTACATTGACTTTTGCAACATAGGCAAAAATGAATCCTTCAAGGTTTATTCAAAACACTCCTCACATCGCTTCTAATTACTCTTTGTGGTACTAACCACCACCACCTGTTACTTAATTTTATCTGAATGGCTTTAGATTAATAATTCCCTAATACATAATATATACCTACATATGGAATAATTTCCACATCCATCTTAGGTTTCTCTCATTTGCTATAGACAATCCCTTTTTTAATGAAGAGATTTTATATTCTCTTTTTTCTATTTCTCTCTCGGTCCCACACGTCCTCTGTGTATCGAAACACACGAGAAATTAATCACAACCAGGAGAGGGTATTCCCCGGCTGCCTGGGATTGAACCCGCGACCAACGTGACAGGAGAACCACTCCTTACCGAGTCGGCCAGAGGTCTCCCCCTGGCTAAGTGGGTTATGGGAGGCTCGTTCATCAGGCCGTCGCCACACTACACTTTAACCATCAATAATTCAAACATTTAACAATTTACTAGAAAAAATACATTACATTCAAGCACATCAAAACAAATTCTCACACTCACTCACCTTGTGATGACATTCTGTAGTAACTAATTCAATCCCCTCCATGCAGTGGTCAGTGGAGAACTGTACTGCTTCATCCACAAGACCCTGGGCAATGCCGCGGCGCCTGTAAGCCTTTTTGACCACTAAATGCTTTAGCCTATTCCTGCAAGTCAATCATATTACTAAGAGAGGGAACATGATCACTGGGAAGATTCATTTCTTTCATACCAGCTGACTTGAACTACTACATGAAAAAAAAGCTCATTTTCCAGACGGTGCAAGGAGATAAATTCATCATAGACTATAATGGGGTTGCTTATATGTATACTTGTTGGTATGCATACAGGTGACTCTCGATTTACACGAGTTTGGTTTACGCATTTTTGAAATAACGTGGGGTCCAAAATCCAAATAAATGTTTAATTTACACGTTTTTTTCACTTATACGAGATATTTTATAGAGTGGCCACCAGATGTCTCACGCAACTGGACTCACACGGCGCTGCGGCCACACAGCTGAGCTCAGTTCTTCCTGCACGCCACTTGAACAACAATACAGTACCCACGCTGCAACGCTACTCAACAACAACACCCTCGCTGCTGTGCTACCACGAGGGGAAGGGCAGCCAGAGGAGGAACCACGAGAGGGAGGGGAGTCAGAGTGATACAGTAGGCAATAAAGGTACAAACCTACCTCTTGTTTGATTTACATTGTTTCAAGGACACAATACTCGCGTAAATCGAGAGTTACCTGTACAAAGTGAGGAAAAGACTTACCTCATGCCACCTCTCAGGGACTTGGTAACCCCCACCATGCCCACCACATGTCTTTTGAGGCCCTCCAGCTCTGCCTGTTTGGCCCTGGCCTCATCCTCACTCATGAACTGATACTCAACCTAAAAGGCAATAATTCTAATTAATAATCTAGAGCAAACTGATGATGTATTCTGCTTTAAAAAATAATGAAAATACAGTACACCAGGTATTCAGTATATGCGAGTTCGAAATATGTGAATTCGCTCATATGTGACTAACCTAAATGTGCCAAGTATTCGTTTTATGCGAGAAAAATTCGCTCATATGTGACTAACCTAAATGTGCCAAGTATTTGTTTTATGCGAGAAAAATTCGCTCATATGCGACTAACCTAAATGTGCCAAGTATTCGTTTTATGCGAGAAAAATTCACTATTATGCGAGTAGCAGCGCTGGTGTGACTGGTTGGTGAGGTATGGTGGCCGACTCGCACTAGAGGGCAGCAGGTGCAAATGTTCCCCGCACTTTCCTCGCCTATAATTAACCTTTCCCTCCCTCTGATCCTACACTTTTTGTTTGTTTACAATGTATTTTCATATTATGTTTTACAGTTTATATGTACTAATGTGCTTTATTGTTGTTTTAGTGCTTTATTATTGTGAAACGGTGCCGGAATAAATAGTTAGAGGGTTCGAAAACGGGTCGTGGAACATAACCCCTATAATTTCAAGAGGAGGGTATCAGGACACCTCTCCTCCCGAATTTGACCTTGCTTTTGGCCACCTCTTCTGGTTCTTTTATGGGAGCAGCGATTAGCAGGCTTTTTTTTTAATATTGTTTTTTTTCTGTGCCCTTGAGCTGCCTCCTTTGTTGTAAAAAAAAATAATAATTAATAGGATGATAGGTTCGATATATGCGAATTCACATTATGCGAGCTTTTTGCAGAACCTAACCCTCGCATATAACAAATACTGGTGTATACTGATTCTGTTCCATGTTTGAATTCCTCCACTTGACAGCACTGCTTGGAAAAAAAAATCTAACCTTTTTGGTCTTGTTTATCAGAGAATCAAGCTCACATGATTCTGAGGTTTCCATCACCTCTGCCACCCAAAAATTTCCACTAGGCTGCTGAAGAAACAACTGCGGGATGTTACCCAGCTCCTGGTTCACCTCAAGAACCTACAGAAAAAAACAAGGTGTGTTCATTCATTATTAACCCGGTAGCAGCGGGGATCATGTTTCTTAATGGTCCCTCCAAGCGAGAAAAATGAGAAAAAATCACCCCTCACACAAACCATTTCATAATATATATCAAAGCATTTGTGATCAGATTATGTATCATCTATTTTGGGGGGGTTTATATCATGGCACAAATTTGGCCCGTCGCTGCTGCATGGTAAAGCCACAAATTTGGCCCATCGCTGCTGCACGGTAAAGCCACAAATTTGGCCCGTCGCTGCTACCAGGTTAACAATCAACATTTCCTCAAAATTAATATAAAGAACATATCAACTTTGCATGCATGACTATGTGTGACAAGAATGATATACATTACCCTCAACGAAACACAAAGATATTTCAACTGACCCTGGACATGTGAGCCGCCCAGACCACAACATATATGATGACGACAGCTGCGGGGATTCCAAGCAGGCAGAAGTAGAAGGGCACTCCAAGACCAATGAAGGCAAAAGCAATTACCAAAAGAGCAACCTGTTACAAAAAGACTATCATTAAAAAACGGCATAAGTTTAGTAAATGGTAGTAGCTCAACGGCAGGTATCATGCAGATTTATAACACATTGATACATAAGGAATTAAGGACAGTATAAGAGGCCAGTTAGTCTATGTACTGTAGCTATGCTTTCCATTAAATCTGATACTAACCCGGTAGCAGCGGGGATCATGTTTCTTAATGGTCCCTCTAAGCGAGGAAATGAGAAGAAATCATCACTCACACAAACCATTTCATAATATGTATCAAAGCATATGTGATCAGTTTATGTATCATCTATTTTTGGGGGTTTAAATCATGGCACAAATTTGGTCTGTCGCTGGTACATGGTAAAGCCACAAATTTGGCCCATCGCTGCTACCGGGTTAATGCTCTTCACCATGTGAATTACAATGGAAGAAGATGAAAGGTAAGGTTTGGGCAGATACTACAGCTGCGTGGCCTCGGTGCTCATCTGCATAGCATTGGCCCCTTGAGTCTGTGGTGATTGAGAACCCATTACCCCGGGACACAGGGCCAGTGTGAGATCCAGTTTACCACAATCTACCTTCCCCAGCTTTCCCCAGGTACTCATTTAACAATCATCCCAAAAGGAAGGCTGTACAGTTGCGTGGGCTGTATGCCAACCGCCAAGGCCAGGATTCAAACCCAGGCTTGCAGATTCATGGTTAGGCACTGTTACCACTGCACCACAGACACTGTAAAGCTATACCACAAAACCTTAAGAGAAGAGTCCTCCGTGAAAATATGAAACTAATTTTCAAAAAATACGAAATTGAGTTATATGGTCTATGACAACATCCTTTGGCTTTTGAATGGTAGATCTTTTTTCGGTCAGACATAAATTTAAATGCCAATACCCGTAACACTGAGTGGCTAGCGAGTCAAACAGTGTCCAGCGTGTACATTAATACTTACAGCAAGGAGGTGCATTTTTGAGTGTATAGTACTTGCATAAATAAGTTTGGTTCAATGAAATTTCATGGGGACATTGGGAATATAACCCAAGTACCCGATATTTGTTTATCTGGCATCTTTGAATCTCTGTGGTTGCCTATTAGGGGTTTTATTAAACAAATCCAATCAAAACTAACATCACCTACTAATGAGAGAGGAGGGGCTTCATCCCCCCTCGATACACTGTATTTTAATCTAACCAGACATGGCATCACTTACAAATGGGGGGAACCCCTCTCAAGTACCCCATTTAACCATTGGGTAAATCTTAGGAATAGCGGCTCCTAGCGGGTGGGCGTTTAGGGCACGGTGTGGTGGTAATTACAACATTTCTAGCACGTACGACGGAGTTTTGACAAGCGGACAGGCGTGTTTATGTCATAAGGGTGTAATTTTCCACGCTGGCCTCACAGTTTCTTCCAAGTCGATGGGCGATGACACTGCGAGCTCCAGGGTGAAGAAAGGGAAGAGCCCGCGCGGAAAAATACACCCTTGTGACATAAACACGCCTGTCCACTTGTCAAAACCCCGTCGTACGTGCTAGAAATGTTGTAATTACCACCACACCGTGCCCTAGATACGTACCCGCTAGGAGCCGCTATTCTTAAGATTTACCAACCATTGTATACCATGGGTAATGGTAATAAAAAAGATGAAAGTATCTAATATAAGATGCATCACGAAAAAGTCAAACCCCATTGACAGGTGAAAAACTGGCTATATACCAGAATGAGATGGGCGATGAAAACTGTGGGATAAGCTCAGGTTAAGATTGGTAATATTAACATGCCAATATTACTTCCTACAATAGGAAGTCTTATTTGTCTACCACTAACCTTCAAACCTGGAAAACCATAGGAAAAATCAAAACAAGTGTAAAATGTATATATAATAATTAAAATTGTGAGCAAATCTGAGCAGCTGTGGGTGACTGAGTGGCCAAATGCGGCAAAATGTGGAAACACAGGGGAGGATGAGGGGGGAAAGTTCATGTAAGTTCCTCTTTTTCAGTGTTCCTAAGGGGGTCGAGCCCCTGTAGGTAAGAGCCTATTGGATTTCAGCTGTGGTAACCTGCAGATTTTGGCTTCCCCCCCAAACCCCAGTTCCCCAGGCTTGTCTTGGGGGGTAGGGGGGGCTGGAGTGGCAGAGGGGGAGGCGGACTTCTTATAAAGTATTACCTTATTTTTACCTCAACTCAAAAATGCACAAATTATAGCTTGACTGATGAGTTAGCTGACTGACCTGCGGGGACACTTCAGAGAGGACGGCAGCCCAAAAGTATTCCATGACGGTCTCCATTATGGCTTGGCCCATTATGTCCTGCACCGCTGCCTTGTCCTTGGGGCTGTACTGCCGCACCACACACACGGGCGCCACCGAGCCGGCCATGTTGATACTGTAATGGCTAACTTTCCTCTTGCTTGCCTGCCTTTCCTTCGTTCTTGCTGCCTTCCTTTCCTTCTTGCTTGCTTGCTTCCGTTATTTCCTTTCCTTGCTTTCTCAACTAGCTGCCTTTCCTTCTTGTTTGCTTGCTTATTTCCTGTTGTTTCCTACTTTCTAACTAGCTGTCTTTAATTCTTGTTTGCTTGCTTATTTCCTGTTGTTTCCTCCTTTCTAACTGGCTGCCTTTCCTTCTTGTTTGCTTTCTTATTTCCTGTTGTTTCCTCCTTTCTAACTAGCTGTCTTTAATTCTTGTTTGCTTGCTTATTTCCTGTTGTTTCCTACTTTCTAACAAGCTGCGTTTCCTTCTTGTTTGCTTGCTTATTTCCTGTTGTTTCCTACTTTCTAACTAGCTGTCTTTAATTCTTGTTTGCTTGCTTATTTCCTGTTGTTTCCTACTTTCTAACCAGCTGTCTTTCCTTCTTGTTTGCTTGCTTATTTCCTGTTGCTTCCTCCTGTCTAACTAGCAGCCTTTCCTTCTTGTTTGCTTGCTTATTTCCTGTTGCTTCCTACTTTCTAACTAGCTGTCTTTCCTTCTTGTTTGCTTTCTTATTTCCTGTTGTTTCCTCCTTTCTAACTAGCTGTCTTTAATTCTTGTTTGCTTGCTTATTTCCTGTTGTTTCCTCCTTTCTAACAAGCTGCGTTTTCTCCTTGCTTGTTTCCTCCTTTCTAACTACGTAGCTGTCTTTCCTTCTTGTTTGCTTGCTTATTTCCTGTTGTTTCCTACTTTCTAACAAGCTGCGTTTTCTCCTTGCTTGTTTCCTCCTTTCTAACTACGTAGCTGTCTTTCCTTCTTGTTTGCGTCCTTCCTTTTGTTTTCTTTTTCTTGGTTCCTTATTTCCTGCCTTTCCTTCAGTCCTCTTCTTCTTCTTGAGTGTTTTATGGTCTTCTCCTTCTTTCGGAGTGTTTTATAGGGATAGCTTTTTCTACTTTGCCTCGTCCTCGTGTGTTGTTGCTGCTGATGGCGATGGTCGTGGGTCGGGCGTTGCATTTGTTACGGCGCCTCCTGAACGATCCCAGGAAACCATCACCGTCGGGTCTCCGTCGGCAGAGGGTCGGCCACCGTCGGCAAAATTTCTGACGTCAAATCGATGAGGCGTGGTTTCTGCGTGACGCTGCTTGGAGCCAAACTAGAGAATGTAGAAACAGGGATTTAGAGAAGACGAAGAAAGGCGGACTAATTTAAATCAATCACTTCAACATGCCCTCCCTCACACCCCACACCGCCGTTTGTAGTCATTGGAATTACAGTCACGCAATAGCACATTAAAAAGACATATTTTTTTCGTCAGTGGCTTGCCTGAACGCGCTGTGAAAGAAGGCGAGAATGCACATCCAGAGTGCACACACGGCCCCAACTTTAGTCACCCCTGAACTGGCGGGTATTTTTTTGTTTTTGGCTCCAAGTGACGTCATCCCGCTGCTCCGCCCGAAAACCGCCTCCTGCGCGTACCGGTCGCAGTTTTGAAGCAGAGTGACTTGACTTGGTATATATAGACTTAGGGTACTCCAACGACTTTAGTTAATGTCTCCTGCAGTGATATGCTGTCAATGCGTGTTTAAAAGACGTTGTTTATGATTGTGGCCCAATGGTATCTGTACGATGGATAATGAATCGATCGGTCTTTCCATAAACTGCAAACTATCATGGGCATAGGCTATAGTAGAAACATTTACGTGCGCACACACACACACACACACACACGTGCACGCGCGTATAGCACAACAATTATTAACATTCACCCTGTAGTGACGTGAATCCTTCTTCGATTACTTTTTTTTTTTGTAAATCAATCATTATGTTATCATTATCAATATCTGTCTATTAAAATAAAATTATGTACTACGTGGAGTTCTGTACCCATAATGTGATGGGAAAAAAGTCGGGCAATCATGATGGCGGCGGGTGTGAGCCGTGTTGCGTAGGGCTCGTGAGGCGTCTGCTCTTCCCTGCTGTATTTTGAAACACTTTTCTGTGCAAGGTAAGTTTGCTGAAGTTCTTATCATGTATCTTACGCTGTACTGTGGTAGTTCGTTGTAATAAGTGCATAAGATTAGCTGTAACTGGTGAAATGACTCTTTCACAACCCGATAGCCTATCGGTAGCTACTTTACTTTGTTTTCTCGTGATTTTTTTTTTAATTAAATTCTCACGTTCTGTTCATAATATTGTGATATTATGTGTCAATGGCAGATTCGTTGTCATAATATTTATCAATATAGTAGCCTACTGCATAATGTAGGTGCATAATGCTTTTTATTAATTTCCAGAATGTGTCCGTGGGCATATGAGTAGGCATACCCTACTGCATAGTGTAAGCGCATAATGCTTTTTTTATTAATTTCCAGAATGTGTCCGTAGGCATATGAGTAGGCATACCCTACTGCATAGTGTAAGCGCATAATGCTTTTTTTATTAATTTCCAGAATGTGTCCGTGGGCATATGAGTAGGCATACCCTACTGCATAGTGTAAGCGCATAATGCTTTTTTTATTAAATTCCAGAATGTGTCCGTAGGCATGATAGTAGGCATATGAGACAGCCGTGACGGAAAATAGGGATGTACAGTCGCGCTACGAAGTGTTGTAGTCCGGGGGCCACTGCCAAGAAAATTGAAAAAAATTGCCCGGCATGATATAAAAGTTTGGGGTTTATATTTAGCTAGAGGAACATCTGAGGCACTAGAAAATCAATGTTGGACTTAATGAAAGTCTTGCAAACTATCTCAAAATTACTGTATTTCAATTTTTTTCAAAACGTTCGCTGAGTACACAAAAGTAGAACATGTGTAGTAAATTTTAAGTTTTCCTTAATGTACAAGACTAGTAGTATGGTTTTACAGTAAATTACCATCTTAATTAACTCACTAAGCTGGACCAATACTTCAAATTATAAATCATTCACTTTGCAATACACTGAAGTTAAAATGCAATAATATTATAAACCCAATTATATTTATTTTCACCATGAACTAATAACCAACATAATTATATAATATTCAAGTTTCAAAAGGTTACACATAATGAGTTACATATGCAAAGCAACTTAAAATAATACATAAATGCACTTGAAAAAAATATCACATGGGAAATGTACAGAAATCCTTTCAGTATATTAAGGCTCATCATCCTCAGACGAGTCAGATACATAAACAATCCTACTACATTTTTCTATTTGCCCTAGACAAAGGCACCCTACTGAACAGGGAACATCAGCTTTTGCACAAGAACATCCCCTCAAACACTTGGATTTTTTACACATGCAATGTACAAATGACTTTATATCAGGTTTTGCTGGCATAGACATTGTAACAGGAATTAGGATTCCATTTTGAAGCTTCCATCCAAAATCGGAAGGTGAGGGGAGTGCTACATTAACGGAACTTGCACTCTTGCTTGCCTGTTTATACAAAGTTAACTGGTACAAGGAACGCAATACATGAAAATGAAAGGCATTCTCGGTTGGGGGAAGTACTCTCAGATCAGACTTTGTTGATGCAAATATGTGCTGGCGAAGTGTGTTTAAACATGTTATACCAGTGTCATTGTGTCCATAAAGTGCAATGAAATACTTTCTTGCATCATTGTATGTAGCATCTAGGTTTCCTGTATGCTGAGTTGCGTCATAAGTGGCTAAATGTTGCAATTGTCCCAACAGATCCAATCCCACCTTTGCAGCCCTACGCTTACCTCGCCTATATGGATAACTCACTGTATCACATCCACTGAGGATGTATGTGCTGAGTAGAGTACCTGTCATCTCCTTTGGATTTTGTTCATATTTTTCACTCAGTGATTTGACAAGGTTGTGCACAGGGAAAAATTTATTGCTTCCCTGAATCCAAAGTTCCTTTAATCCCTCTAGTTGGTGACTGTGGAAATAGAGGACCATATCCAATGACAGTAGACTGCTTTGTTGTTTCACACAGTGTTTCATTGAACTGATTCCATGCTGTTGTTCTTGCCAGATCACTGTCATTCTCCTCCTTCATGTACTGTAAGCGCATTACTGCCCACATAAAGTAACTATTTTCTATCAAGCTTGAAACACACTCCTGACTACTTAAAGGCACATTCTCTAGAGATCTTGCTTTTCGTCTGTCTTTTAAGCTGATACAACTTTTTGGTGCCATAAATGCTGCAGGTTCTTCAATAGTTTTGCATCTTGTTTTTCTCAATGAAACAGAGGCAACAGATGTATCATTGCCCTCTACATACTGATAAATGATATGGCTTGTTGCATGCAGTGTTGAACCATCTGGTGTATTTTCATGGAAGTCTAGATTGTCGAATGCATATTGGGTAAATCGACTTGAAACAATTCCAGAAGGGATAAAGTGTCCGTATTCTATAGACTGCTGATCAACATGTTGAGCCTCTGCAGTGATGAATCGTTGGGTGTTGTCGTAGCTGATTGTATGTCCAAACCTATTCAGGATGTTAACCAAGGTTTTGCTACCAGTTTGTTTCAAAATATGTATTGCCAGGCCCACCTGCTTTGGCATAGGCAGATTTGTAGTTTGAAACATGAGCTCTTGTGCAACGTTCAGAACCTTGTGGTGTTGTTTATCTGGCAATAGCACCCTACCACATGGATCTATATCTGCATCATTATTTGTAATTATCCATGCTAGGTGATTATAAAGATCATCTGGGATAATGTTAGAAGCAGAATCATAAGACATCTCTAACTCAGGAGACTCTTCAACATCATCTACAGTTTGCGATGAACTTGCTCCTACGGGAGTTCTTTTTCTGTCTAGCTGTGATTTTGCTTTTTCTTTCATCACTGACCTCAAATGTTTTGACAATCCAAAGAAGTCAGTCTGAGTTCTTACAGACTGATTGAAATTACTGTCGCTTTCATCAGATTCTACTTGTGATTCAGAATCATTTAATTCATGTTGCAGGCTAGCAACTAGGGAGCACATTTCTGACACTGTAATCTTTGATGAACAGACCAAACTTGCCTTTCCTCTTTGAGGCACTATCTGGATGTCACTCCCGAAGTGATCAGCTAGACGTTTTTGGAACCTGTCTGTTCTATATAAATCTGCATTTTCTGCTTTATTTTCTTTAAGGATTTCCCTGTATCTGTTTCGCAGTTGAGTAACAAAAAAAACATATCGCTCCTTTAATAAGGGTTTTGTAATTTCAGACACTAGTTGAGAGAAAGCATCATCATGAACGCAATGAATAGAGGTTGAGGTTTTTGTTGGTCGCCTGTTCATGAAATGATTCATACATGACTTATGATACCGAAAATCTGAAGCAATCATATCTATTGACTCTTCTGTATGACCTTGAATCTTGACTAGAATGTCTTCATCTTTTAAATCCTTAGCTTTCTGGTGTATAGCATT
>NC_066514.1:21862771-21870271 GCF_024679095.1 Eriocheir sinensis | reverse complement strand
TATATATATATATATATATATATATATATATATATATATATATATATATATATATATATATATATATATATATATATATATATATATATATATATATATATATATATATATATATATATATATATATATATATATATATATATATATATATATATATATATATATATATATATATATATATATATATATATATATGAAACAACAAACATTCCCTTAACAGCCTTGACGTACACTGTGACATCACTGCTTCCATGAAGTCTTTATCTTATCCGATGATTATGTCCTTGGCTTTTTCTTTATTACAGTGATAAGCTTTATATTACCGCGAGGTGCTTACTACCAGTGTTGGTTGGTTAGTTGGTTCCTTGCTGTGGCAATAACTGGAGCTGTCCTCTAGAGCAGTGGACTTGATTTTTTCCCCGAGTTTTTCTCTCTGCCTAGTGTTCTGGCGCCAAACTCTTGGGCGAGAAAAAAGTGACACGGCTGATACTCTTTGTGCAGAAGTATGATGAACAATGGTGCACTGTATCGTTCGATCAACAGGCCACACCCGCCAATCACAGGTACTGTCAAACTAATGACGAGTGTGTAGTAAAAAAATTGACAATCTTTGAGTTGATTTAATTTGAGTTTTAGTCAGTAATACTTGGAATTGTAATTAATGAATCTTAGATCAGAAGAGCTTCAAGGAAGGGAGCCTCAGATGACTTTGATCAGTGGTTTTCAGCCTTTTTCACTCCATTCCCCCCTTCATGAATTTTCAACATCCTTGTGGCCGCCCTATATTTTTTCTCCCAAACCCCACCCCGCCCCCCTAAAATTTTAGATTATGAATTTGAAATAGAAAAAAAGGTCACCATATTATGTGACTTAAAACTTCATTGTCGATGTAATCAACTGAAGAAAAAAAAAAAAAAAGATCATCTAGGACAGAGTGAGTAATGCAAGTTTTTTATTATTTTTTTTTTTATTCAGATTCCTAACATTATTTAGAAATGCAGCTAGCCATGGGCCCCCTAAATTCATGTCATGGCCCCCAGGTTGAGAACCACTGCCTGACAAATGAGTTCTACAACAAACCAAACAATCAGATGCACACAAAAGATGAATCATAAAAAAATACATATTAATCGACTGTCGGACTCCCAGCAAGCAAATTTTTAAAGGGGAGTTAGTAAAGAGGATTGTCTCCCACAAATTTATTATATGCTTTCTCCAAGAATAATTTTAGCGTCATTTTTAAACACTTCAAACACTTTTTATGTGTTTGTCACATACGTATATACACTTACAAATAAGGTTTAATTTTAATTGCCCTTCCTGAGCGACACTTTTTGAGCAGAAGAAAGTGGAAAACGAAAACGAAAAGATAAACTTGTAGCAAACAAACAAGTAGCCAAAAACGGTGGCAATTACAATGCAAGAAAGGAAAAAAAGAAACCTATTGTAGGGTAGTCAAAGCTATGAAGAAAGTAGAATACATTGGAAAATTATAATATTAGTGATAATGATGATAACAATGACAACAACGATAATAATATTTGTAATAAGTGTAATAATAATAATAATAATAATAATAATAATAATAATAATAATAGTATTAACAGTATATAATTATAATGATAACAATAGTAATACTAACAATGATAATTATAATGATAAAGTTGAATACACTGGAAAATTATATTAGTAATAAAAATGATAATGATGACATCAACAATAAAAATGGTAACACTGCTAAATAATAATAATAATAATAATAATAATAATAATAATAATAATAATAATAATAATAATAAAAATAGTAGTGATAATAATAATAAATATAATACTACTACTATTAATAATAATAATAATAATAATAATAATAATAATAATAATAATAATAATAATAATAATAATAAAAATAGTAGTGATAATAATAATAAATATAATACTACTACTATTAATAATAATAATAATAATAATAATAATAATAATAATAATAATAATAATAATAATAATGATAATAATAAGAAGAAGAATACCAATCATAATAACAATAATGAAAATAATAGGAATAATAACAATAATAACAATAATAATAATAATAATAATAATAATAATAATAATAATAATAATAATAATAATAATAATAATAATAATAGTATCATGAATAATAAGAATAAGAATAACAGTAACAATAATTATATCACAACGACTCCTCGGGATTCCTCCAAGTACCGTTGGTTCGCTGACTGACCTGTAGCTAATCTGTGACTGAGAGTGCTGTGAAGTATGTGTATAATTATGTGTGTGTGTGTGTGTGTGTGTGTGTGTGTGTAGGGGGAGGGGCCCAGCTTCTATCCCGCGAACAAGGGAGTGAGGCAGGGTTATTTCCTTGCCCCATCACTTTTCAGAACATGCATGAGCTGGGTATTTGGCAGACTTGTGGATCAGTCATTCCGGCAAAATCAGGGTTACTGACCTTATCACTGTCACGGTAGGAAACAAGCACGGAGTAACCATCATGATTAACTACTCAGGTGCGTCTTCTGCTGGTACGCACAGCTTTAATGAAGATGGAGGCGTGGCAGGAGGATGGAGACGTGGAATCGTGGTGAGCGATGAGGAAGACGATTCTTGGGATGACGATGAAGACTCCACCACGTCTGAGGCTTTGAACTGCAGGAAAGAGGTACGTGTATATATGTGTGATGTAACAGCGAGAAACCAGGTCATGATCTGTGGGTGTGGAACTGTGGATGCTTAATTTACCTCAATGATGTTTACCACTGCAACCGTCGCCGCGCCAAAAGTGTGTAGCTAGCGTTATGTAAGCCTTGTAATGTGTAAGTGACTTTGCACACAACCTAACTCCAGTTTAGGGAAAATAGAAACTACCAGTGCACTTTTAGAAAGAAAAAAATCAAGCACTAAACCCAACGAATCCCTCTTGCGTAACGTAAAGTACCTTCTGCTGCTGGCTGTAATAAATAGTTCCGGGTAGGTACGGAACATGAGTTGGAGGTTCAGAGAGAGAGAGAGAGAGAGAGAGAGAGAGAGAGGGATTAAGCGATGCTGGGTTGATCTAAATGGTTAAAGCTAATACATCAAACATTTGGCATACATTTCCTGCCACTATACACGAAGGGATCGGGACTTGTCTCCATCACGATATCGCCGCAGAAGATGCCGTCCAAATCGATTACAGATGTAGTAAGATGTACGTCATATTCGGATAAAATTCCAAACTATGTGAGGGATTATGAAATATAGTGATTCGGTTAAGGCTGGGAACATGAGTTGGATTTTTCTTTTTTTACAGGGAAGGAAGCAGCTCAAAGGCAACAAAGAAAAAGTGTAGAAAAAAAGTCCACCAATCGTTGCTCCTATAAAAGAGAAAGGTAAAGAGTGGTCAAAAGAGAGGTCAATTTCAGGTCTTGATAGAGGACAAGTCATAGGCAGGAGGAAATACAGACGTTTACCAGTGAAGGGGATGAGAGAATGGAGATACTGGGGTCTGGACGGCATAGGGATGAGCAAGAGTAAAAAGTCGAGTGCAGCGGGGAAACAGGAGAGGGGGAGGCATGCAGTTAGTAAGTTCAAATGAGCAGTCAGCCTGAAAATATCGATAGAAGATAGAAAGAGAAGCAACACTGCGGTGGAATTTAATTAAGAGGTAGAAGAAGGTGACAGCTGAGTGTTATCGAAGAATAGGGGATAGGTGTTTGAAAGACTGTCGAGCTGAGAGGTGGAGAAATTGAGTTTTTGAAGCGTTGAAGGAAAAGGAGGAGAGTGGCTGTGACGAAGAGCCTTTGACTCCACTGTCTTGTATGGCTGTACATGTGAAGCACCCCCACACATGAGATGCATACTCCTTAGGTTAGTTACGAATTATCGTTATGGTGGAAGTTTTATGAATACAGCAGATGGCTGGAAGGCACAGAACATTCCACTTGTTTTTATCACCCTCCCCCCACCGACATTACACTGACAATAAATAAGAAAGAAGTTAGAGAAATAGAACTAACCAAACCTATTTGTCTAACTTGACCTTAGTAACAAATAGCCGCTTAATCTTTTTAGTATACTCTTGGCCTCAAATCCCAGAAAAGATACCAGAGTCGCTCATAAACGTAATTTTATACAGAATAGTCGGTCGGTAAGAAATATTTTATCTAAGTTTAATGTCTTTACCCAAATAAGAAATATTAGGAACATTTTTAGAATCATGTAGCATAGCGGCTTAAAAACTGTAGTGCGCGTAGCTAGCACACTTTATTTAGGATTTGGTATAAACCTTGATCCTTCCCTTTTCTCATATATTCTCAAGATCATGGAGGGAAGAGGGAATGGGGACAAATGGAGAGTAATCAGACTTGAGTTGCCTCTGAGAGTTCTGAAGGCTCTGTTACGATTGAAGAGAGGAGTCGATGTGCTACTGGTTTCGGTTGATTTTTTTTCGTCTCCGCAATATTTCGGCCTTTGAAATATCCCCTTTATTTCACAGGTGGCACTTATTTGCTTATTCTTGGCATTTCCCATACAAAACATTAGTCTTTTTGGAAACTAAGGAAAATGTGTTCCAAACTAAATATGTAACAATATAAAAAATATGATAACGGCCATAACTGAAGAAGGGGTACTTTTTAGAATTTCAGTAGTAGCCAATTTTGTTTTCCATACTACCTTCCTACGGTTTCTATCTCTCTCTCTTTTGCTGTACTTTTACCTTCAGCTTCCTCTCTGGCCGATCTATCTTTGTTGTGGTAGATGGCAACTGTTCTTCCCCTATACCTGTCCAAAACAAACTGTTCTATCCACTCTTACGCCAATGACTCTACTCTGTATTACTCAACATCTTGTGACAGAAGACCCTCCCAACAGGAGCTACATGATTCTAGGCTTCAGAACCTCAGACCTTTCCATCATTTCCGACTGCATGGTTCAAGAACTTGGTGTCCTTCAACGCTTCAAAAACTCAATTTCTCCACCTGTCAGCTCGACACAGTCTTTCCAACACCTATCCCCTATTTTTCGATAACACTCAGCTGTCACCTTCTTCTACAATAACCATCCTCGGTCTATCCTTAACTCAAAATCTCAACTGGAAATCTCATATTTCCTCTTTTACTACATCAGCTTCCTCGAGGTTAGGCGTTTTGTATCGTCTCCGCAAGTTAGCAAGTTCAGAAGAGCAGTCAGCGTGAAAATATCGATAGAAGATAGAAAGAGAGGCAACATGGCGGCGAAATTTAAGAGGTAGAAGACTATTAGTAAGAGGAGGAGAGCTGATGAGACGAAGAGCCTTAGACTCCACTCTGTCCAGGAGAGCTGTGTGAGTAGAGTCCCCCCACACGTGAGATGCATACTCCATACGAGGGCTGTAAATGGACAGCAACTGTGCAGGGGAAAAGAACTGGCGGAGACGGTACAGAACGCCCAGCCTCGAGGAAGCTGATTTAGTAAGAGAAGAGATATGAAGTTTCCAGTTGAGATTTTGAGTTATGGATAGACCGAGGATGTTTAGTGTTGAGGAAGGTGATAGCTGGGTGTTGTCAAAGAATAGGGGATAGTTATTTGGAGGATTGTGTCGAGTGGATAGGTGAAGAAACTGTGTTTTTGAGGCGTTGAAGGACACCAAGTTCTTCTTGCCTCAATCGGAAATAATAGTAAGGTCTGAGGCTAAGAGTTCTGCAGCCTCCAGCCTGGAATCATTTAGTTCCTGTAGGGTGGGTCTTCTATTAAAAGAAGTTGAATAATGCAGAGTAGAGTCATCGGCGTTAGAATGGATAGGATAGTTTGTTTTGGAAAGAAGATCATCAATGAATAACAGAAAGAGAGTGGGAGATAGGGCAGAACCCTGCGGAACACCACTATTAATAAGTTTAGGGGTAAAACAGTGATCGTCTACCACAGCAGAAATAGAACGGTCAGAGAGGAAACTGGAGATAAAGGTACAGAGAGAAGGATAGAAACCGTAGGAGGGTAGTTTGGTCACTCATTCTGTTTTCTTTCGTGGGAGCAGCGCTTAGCGGGTTTTTTGTTTTTTGTTCTTGTTCTTGAGTTGTTTTCTTTTTTGTAAAAAAAATTCTACTCACACAAGAAACAAGGAAACTTTGTGCAGCCCGACTATTATCCAAGTAGAATGCAAATGACCTACAAGTCACCACAAACTATCCACTTGTGATCTTTATAACTGATTCTGTTGAAGTATCAACAAATTCTCGTAAGTCTCCTTCATGGTCACCGAGTGTTCAAGAGAAATTGCGGCAAATTTGTTACCACTGTGCGAAAGAACTGCTTTGAGGGAGCGACCGCTTCAGACGACAGTAACATGTGTTATGCAATAGTCGACTAAGAACGATGACTCTTGAGTTATAATTGAAGACCAGTCAGTTAATATTGGAATAAGAGCAGATTAAGTTTCGTCCCTAATTTTAAGCCTTTTCTGGAACACTAACCCTCCGAGACTATTAGCTCTACAATACTGGTTGAGTTCTCGTTCAGAAGAGCGTGAAACCTAGATTGTTATTATGGAAACTACATGACTTATCTGTTAAAGTTTCGAAGTTATGACCTTCTGAAAGTTGAAAAGTTTCGTTTAGTCGGCGCAACATCTATGGTCATATGCCGGAGAGAGACAGGAGGGGAAGGAATTATGGGAGAAGGGAACAGACCCCAGGAGACGGGACACAACCCCCGATTAATAACTGGTACCCATTCACTGCTGGGTGGACAGGGGTGTAGGGTATCGGAAAAGCCGCCCAAATTTTTCCACTCCGCCCGGGAATCGAACCCGGGCTCTCTCGGTTGTGAGCCGAGTGTGCTAACCACTGCACCACGAAGCCCCCTATGACCTTCTGAATGTAAATCCGGCTTCAATATTTATTTTTCTACTCAGAGACCAATAACTTTGAAACTAAAATTAGTTGGATAATTAATTTCCATCGTCACACACATACAGACTTTCAGATGATTACCTTATCTCAACAGTTTGATGGGGCGAAGGGGCACCTAAGAACGGAACGACTACGAGAACTGCTGGCCACTGAACGGGAGTATGTGAAGGACCTTGAGACTCTCCTCCAGTTGGCTGAGAGGAGCCAGACAACCGTTGTGCAGCTGCCCGCCATGTTAAGCAACACAGAGGAGGTTGGTAAAATAATGATTCAGTACTTGTATATGATTGCAGGAGTCTGTGAAAAATGTATAATAAAGTAAAAAAAAAAATACGTATATATATTAGATAGATAGATAGATATAGATAGATAGAGGGGAGGCGGTGGCTGAATGGATAGCGTGACGGCGCCGCGTTCAGGACGACTCGAGTTCAGTCCCCGCCCGGTGCCACCAAGCTGGGATTTTTCAGCCGCCGCCGAGTGGCTTAAAACTACCCACATGCTGTCCAGAAGACCACCTATCAACCCGGACTCTAGATTCTAGGATTAAAGATGAGCTCCGGGAGGGCAGCATGAGCCAATGCAAGATGGCGCCACTATAAACACTCGCCTGCGC
>NC_066514.1:21827771-21857771 GCF_024679095.1 Eriocheir sinensis | reverse complement strand
GTCCCAGACAGTCGGTAAGACACCAAGACCCCAATAAAACCTAACCCCCTACTTGGAGCGTGGGAACCAACTTGTCAAATGGAAAAGTCGCTGGGTTGTCGTGGCCCAGAGTCGGTACAGTGTGAACGGGGCTTTACATTACTTCTGTTCTTTATGCCTGTAGGCAAAGATATACTTATCCTCATTAATAAATATTCACCAATACTTAGCACAATACCAATATGCATTTTGCGGTGATTTTTGTATTAGTACTACAACAAATACTAATTACAATATTGATATGATGAATTATTTAAAAAGGATTTTAAGGAATATGAAAACTCACAAACTCACAAAAGGGGTAAACACCAAACTTTCAAGGTGTAGGATGAAGGATGAAGAGTTAATCAGAGTATTTTTCCACTCATCTGTAGTATGAAGAGTCTGAGGATGCGAAGGAGGAGCTGTCACACCTGGCTGAGGACCTGCACAGCCTGCGGCCTCATATTCTCTCGCTTAGCACTGTCCTCATCAAGCCTGTTCAGCGCATCCTAAGGTGACTGATGGAAGATTTTTTCACACACACACACACACACACACACACACACACACACACACACGCTTTCAGATTTTTATAAATTGATCTTAAGCGTTGTTGAATCCGCCACGTACCGCTCTGACAACACACACGAACAAGCATCTTTCTGCTCCACCAGCTACCTGTCTTCCCAAAACCTAACTTGTGCCTCAGCTAGGCCGGATTTAGAAAGCACTTACAACGATGTAACTCCGAGATACATCCCTCCGCACTTAGGCTCGTCCAGGCCTTTTTATTGACTGCCGAATCTCATTCTTAAAAGCCTGTTTACATCGCTGTGGTGTCGTGAGCTATCTGCCTATCATGACCTGTTCCCCCTGATCTAGCCCATCATCTGGGTATGCGCGAGTCTTGGAAAAGAGAGGAGAGTGAGGCCATTAGATTCTTCTGCTTAGAAGACAATGGAAAAAGAAGGAAAAGAGAGAAAGACTCTCCCCAATTCCAATTCTGCATCTTAAAAATAGTCAGTATAGTATTAAATATAAAAAAAAATAGTAAGTATGAGAGTAAACTATAAGATAGATAGATAGATAGATAGATAGATAGGTAGATAGAGATAGATAGATTGATTGATGATTAAGGAACAGCAGGAGCTTCTAGAATAACTCAGTCACGACGCCGCAGAACAAAAACTAATACTATTTCATTTTTTTTCCCCGTTCCCAAATGAGTTTCGTTGCAGATATCCCCTGTACCTAGAACACCTTCTGGAGGACACCCCAAGCTCCCACCCTGATTTCCCCTTCCTCCAAGAGGCTCACCTCCATCTCACCGAGGCAGTCACTCAGATCAATGAGTACACACGTGGGCTGGGCTTGGGTAAGACTTTTTAGCAGTTCTTGGGTTTAGAATACAAAAGGAACATTTTTTTGTATTATGAAAAAGCATAGCAAATTGATGTCAATTAAGTATTACCAATGGACCGTATTGGCTATACTGGCAGCGCCAAACGTGGCCAATCGGTGAACTGTCAAAGCAGTACTTTCCATAGAATTCAAGTTATGTACTAGAGTGCGTCTGAGGCTGCCTCCAGGATACAGGGCCTTGGTACCGCCCCCGCTCCAAGCCAACGACTGCACACACTTTACTCCTACCCGATTTCCTGACTCTAGTATTTGACATGGAGAAAAACTGAAATCGGGTAGGAGTGTAGTGTGTGCAATCATCGGCTTGGAGTGATGGCGGCACCATGGTCGTGTATCCCGGAGACAGCCTCAGACGCACTCTAGTCTATAACTTGAACTCTATGGAAAGGACAGCTTGGAGTTGAGTGGCTGAATGTGGCGCTGCCTGAATAGCCAATACGGCCCATTAATTTATAAAGTATAATTTCATAAAGAATGATCACTCAAAGTTTTGATGGTTATGTATAACGCTGGCTTTCATCTTCCCGTTTATGAATAAACAAATAAATGATACATTAGAAACCCCTGATCACCTTGTCTGGCAGTGTCGAAGTACCATTTAGATGACGATCACTCACTGCAAGCCAAAATGCGGCGAGTAAGTCTTCATTCCTTGGCCAAAAAGTCCGCCCGCGTGTCCACTCTCCTCTCTCAGCGCCTAGGCATCACGAGTCAGGTAAGGAACATGTCAGATGCTTTATTTTTTTCAATAACTCACTTCACCTTTTCAAGTGGCAACGTTCAGAGTTATTTTCGTTAGTTTTGCTCTTCTGAACCTGTCGAATACATGCTTTATAATGCAGAAGCTTTTAACATCACCATAGTGTTCACCTTATAGTCGCAGGAGTTAACGAGTATCTCAGTTATTTCGTCCTTTTTATTAGTGATCTTTGCTGACTTCGATATCTGAACTTGAAACTTTAGGTTCATCACTTCTAAACGCTGACTATTCGCCCAAATCCTGGCTTATGTTTATCAGCACTGAAGGCTTTTTATTTTGAAGATAATATAAATCGCTTTCACAGTCACTTTGTTTGTTTTGATCGTTACCAATGGCGGCGATCGACGCTATAGTTTTCCACGTGCAACTGGCCGATGGGGTAGTCGTGGCTGCAGAGGAAGCGAGAGGTGTTGAGAGTGTGTGGCAAGGTGTTGGGCTAACCCCGCACCCGCTACCCCATCGGACAGTTTTACGTGGAAATACTATCGCGGTGATCGCCGGCCCTAAAACCTTTTCCTTCGCAGAGTGAATGCATAGAGCTAGAAGAGGAGGAGACCAAATTTCACAGTATGCAGAGTGCAGTGGTGGCGCTGGTGAGCCACACGAAAAGCCTCCTGGATGCAGTGTTACTCAGACATACCTCCGAGTTGCTCGTCTCCATGGGCCTTTGGGATATCCTGCATACGTCATTATATCCGCTTCATACGCCCTTTGTAGAGGCTATGAGGCAAGCAGCATTGGAGTCCTTTAACCAGGTTTTCAAGGCATTTGTGAGTATTTCATTGCTTATGTTTTTTTGTTTTTTTACTTCTATGCCTATAGCGCCGGTAGGCTTGCTTGAGGGGCCTGGATGGTATTCGGCCCCAGCCCGCCATGGCGCAGGTAAGAATTTATAGTGGCGCCATCTTCTCTTAGCTCATGCTGCCCCCCCGGAACTCCTCCTTGATTCACTTGGACGGTTTCCTCTAGAGTCTGGGTTGATGGGTGGTCTTCAGGACAGCATGTGGGTATTTTTAAGCCACTCGGCGGTGACTGAAAAATCCGAGGTAGTAGCGTGGGGATTCGAACCCGCGTCGTACATCACGCGATCAGTGTGGGCCCAGCACGCTACCACTCAGCCACCGCCTACCCAATATTGTTATTGATCAGGAAAATGGAAAAATATGGTCACGGAAAAAGTATAATCG
Organism: Eriocheir sinensis; assembly: GCF_024679095.1. NCBI lineage: Eukaryota > Metazoa > Arthropoda > Malacostraca > Decapoda > Varunidae > Eriocheir > Eriocheir sinensis. Next base: position 21,854,381 of record NC_066514.1, on the reverse strand, counting down.
TTAACTTAGACTCATAAAAAACAGGAGTTATATTTTTCATAATCTTTTTTATTTGCCAAAATTTAACAAAGGACATTTGGAAAGTAAATTATATACGAATCGTGGTACAAAATAAGATGTTTTCCCCATGAGGGCGATATGTATTTCGCCTACAAGCTCAACTGTTATTTGGTATTCTCTTTCTCACAACTTTATTGCCTGTGTTTCAGTAAATAAAAATCCAGTCCATCCATGTTATCACACATTGATAGGTTCTTCCCGAGAATCTTACATAAAAATATTTTGTATAATTTTACGTCCACCTCTCACCCTCTCACCTCTCACCTACTCACCCTCCTCCCTGTGCGTGTCAGGGGCCGAAGCACGCCACTAAAGGGGTGGACTGGGAATGGGTTTTATAGCTGATGGTATGGACTAGCCAGGCTGGGTCACTGTTTGTGGGCCGGGGGGTTGCGGCCTTTGGGTACAGAAGCTAATGTAAGGGTGCAAATTGTCCAATGGTGGGCTCCTTCCCTGCACTGTAGTTACCTAGAACTCTCCAGGACCCGTATTCTCAAACTTTTCGGCGCCCAATTACACATATTTGATAAGGCTTTCGCAGGCGTTTCGGGCATTTTCAGGGGTAGTTTAAAACCCGGTAGCAGCGGGGATCATGTTTCTTAATGGTCCCTCTAAGCGAGAAAAAATCATCCCTCACACAAACCATTTCATAATATACATCGAAGCATTTGTGATCAGTTTATGTATCATCTATTTTTTGGGGGTTTATATCATGGCACAAATTTGGCCCGTCGCTGCTACACGGTAAAGCCACAAATTTGGCCCGTCGCTGCTACCGGGTTAATGGCCCTGGTGGTTGTTTAACTCTTCCTCTGTACCATGAATGTGAAAAAATCCTCATGAAAGCCCAATTAATCTCCATTTTGACCTCTGAAAATAGTTGATGTGCGAGGTGGAAGCGTCTGAGAATACCGCCCCAGCTCCATAGTTAACATTAGGAGTAGCATGCCTTCTTCTGTGCAGTACTGCCAACTTAGGGAACGTTCCTTTATAATCATGGATTGACTGTGTCGTAGATTGATTTGATTCATGTGCGACCTCTTGCTGTCCTTTTGCTGGCTCTCCTTCTCTTTCCGCCTTTTCCAATATTTCTTGACTTGCTCGTGTAACGTCATATGACTTTTGGACCGCTTTGGTATTGTAGATGAGCAGATATCAAGAAAATACGGTAAATGAGTAGGCGTTTCTCAAAGAGCAGTAGAGGTACTTTCCTCATCTCATTGTCTCCTTCCATGTGGCCAAGACAATAGCAACATGTCACTGGCAACTAAAAATCATATATAGACCGATTTTTTCCAGTTTTGGGAGCCTTTTTACATAAAAGCAAATTTTATGCAGATATATTGGGATACGCACCCCGCAGCCCATTAAATAGCCGTTTAACCCGTCCGCTGCGATTGGCACGGATTTCGCCTTCACTGGTAGCCTGGTAACATATGCTCCCAGGTCTTTCTGTGCCTCTGTGGTGGGTAGGTAATGGAGTGTTTCCCATGTGGTATTGGGGTGCTGGATTTCCCCTCCCCAAGATGCATGACCTCACATTTTTCTTCACTAAATTGGAGCAATCACTTTTTGTTCCACTCCTGTAGCTTGGTGATGTCTTCTTGTAGGGAATCCGCATCCAGGGGGTTAAAACCACAAATTTGGCCCGTCGCTGCTACCGGGTTAAAGGCTACGGGAGTCAGCAGTGAAATGCGCGAGGAACCAAAATAACCCATTGAAGTGTAGAGCTCTTCAGCTAGCTTTAAGGGAAAAATAAACTGATTTTTTATTTCATTAAGAACGGCTAGCGATGTCCCCTTGATGTATAAAAGGACAGCTGGGTCGTATTGAAGAACAGGGGATAGATGTTTAAAATATTGCGTCGAGTTTTGTAATGGAAATGTGGACAAATGTCATTATCATAGAAATTAAGTTCTCATATTTATTTTATGTACTTTAAGAGATCCAGGACTAAAAAAAAAAACGAATAATTAGAGCTCAACTAGATAGGCAGTTATATTTCATAGTTTCAATCATTATATTTACAACATTTCAGAGAGAACTTATCGTACATCATTAACACTCAAAATTTGGTTCATGCAAAAAAATACCTTAATTGGCGATGTCTGTCCCATTGTTCTTTGGCAGGAGAAAGAAATAACCCAGCGAGTGTTACGCCCGGCAACAGAGCTGGCTACACTGTGCGAGGTCCCTGCACGGCTCATTCAGAAGCGTCATCTCAAAAAGCTTGATTATGATGCTGCTCAAGCTAAGCATACTGTGAAACATGAAAGCACCAGCAGTGTGAGTACTTTTTTAGCTTTTAGAAACTGTCAGAATATTGATTCATTTTCCTGAGCCATGCGGTTCTTGGCCACCTAATTGTGAGTCAAATCAGATCAGAAATTCCTGATAGTTTATATTGCCTATTTACTGAAATAAAGTACTGGTATTTTGATTTATATGTTTATTGACATTGAATAATCTGTCAGTTTACTTACTGAAGAATATTAAAGTTATGTTGTAAATTATGAAACACGTCAGTAGAAAAGGAAGAGTCCTCCCTTCTCCTTTGTGGTTTTACTTGCAACAATAAACTATCAATCAATCAGATATACACTTGGAGCACCAGGCGTAAAGCATCCCGGTGAGGTATGTACGGAGGGCGAGGTGGGTGCTGCAAGCCTATCAAACACCCTCCCGTGTCTTCACTCTCCGTTTCCCTGTTGTCTCATTAACACCAGAGAGTAGTTCAGCATCCTCTCTAAAGATAAATTCTATTACTTTTCACACTACGCTACATACACGCAACACACACATCATTTCCTCAAAATATATCAAAATTAAGCATGGCAAAACGTTACAATGCCTTCTGGGTCTTCATCTGGGACGAAACAAAAATTCACCCAGATCGGACTCCACTTTTGGCTACAGGGACAAGAGGGGTCTTGATTGCTCTTTCAACTTTTTCTTCATCTACTTCCGCAGCATTCGAGGTCTTTGAACTGATTTTCATTCTGTGGAACACTATCTCTCCTCCTCTAAACCTCACCTTCTCTTCCTAAAAGAAACAAAGGTTTCTATGACTGCCGACAGTAATCTCTGCTCCCTCCTACTATCTCTATCTTATAAATTTCAATTCAAAGCTGGATGTTGCGTCTGCGTTCGCAACATCACTCGCTCTCGTGTCCACGATCTTGATTCTTCAAAATTTCCTACCATCTAGGTTCGACTGAATTGTTATTCTATTACTGAATACGTCTGTGCTGTTTATCTCTCGGCCAACTCTACCACCTACGTAAAATTCTTTGACTATTTAAATTCCAAAGTGGACCACATCTTGACTCACTCTCCCTTCACTGAAATCATCACCTTCGGAAATTTCAATACTCACCACCAGCTCTGACTTTCATCTACTTTCACTGACAAGCCTGGTGAACAAGCCTACAATTTTGCTCTCTTCGGTGACCTAGAGCAGTTCCTTCTGTACCCTACATGTATCCATGACCACCTTGGAGATACGTCCAACATTCTAGACCGCTTCTTAACCCTAGATAGGAAGACCTGTGCCATATGGCGTCATGACTTCAGTGATTTAAAGTTTCGCGGGCTCTGGTATCCACAATAAAGGCTGATTTACATCTTTTGTGGGCTCCCCACGCAGTACAGCGCCTGGGTTTGTTGTAATAACAGGTGGATTTACACTCCTACACTCTCGTCCTCATTTGTAAGTATTTATGTATGTAAATGGCACAGGTCTTTCCTTCCCGATATATTATTGTGAAAAAGAAGTGCTGCGTAAGACGCCATTGTGGCAAATGTGAGTAACATGAACACAACAACTGCAGGTGTTTCAGCTAGTTATAATCATCAGACCTCAACCGGAAATGACCGATGGTCCAGACCCTTGCCGACTCTTGCCGTAAAGGTTTAGCATGGAATACTTTTTTGGCTCTAACCCTCACGACCTCACACTCCCCTCCCGACGTCCGCTTAGCGTTCGACGACCGTTTCTAGACCTCTTTCAAGACATTCCCGACCCTTTCCCATTAACACCCAAGACCTCGTGTACCCTAGAGTCGTAGGTAGTCCTGGCCTACAGTGTGAACGGGGCTAAAGCCCCGTTCACACTGTGCCGAATATGGGCCACGACTACCCACGACTCTAGGGTACACGAGGTCTTAGGTGTTGATGTGAAAGGGTCGGGAATGTCGGCAAGTCGTGAGGGTTAGAGCCAAAAAGTGTTCCATGCTAAACTTTCACAAGAGTCGGCAAAGGCAACTAGTGTCAATACGAGTCTCAACGGTCTTTATTTTAAGTGGCGCCATGTCTACGACAACCACGATTCTGCCGACCGATTGGTAGACAGTCGCAGACGGTCTTGATGACAGTTGCAGACTGTCTGTGAACTAGTTGGCCGACCAGCTGGCCAACAGTTGCCAAGGAGTCGGTCAACGGTCTTCCCGATGATCTTCGCGACTGTCTTGGCGGCAGCCTTGCTTACTGTACCGAATTCTACCCCGAATTTTAAAAGGGTATTTTGACCGTAGACATCTTAATAGCAATCTTCATGGGTCCTGGGGTATATATGCCATAATGGGCCGAGGCTTTACGTTGTGTCTAGGTTTGCCACCCGTTCCTTAAAATACGGAATCGTTCTGTATTCGAGAGTGAAATGTAGTGTTCCGACCTTCCTCAGACCTCAACCGGAAATGACCGTTGGCAGAATGTCCCAGACAGGCGACGACCGTCGGCAGTCATACTAGCCGACACCAAAACGCCAAAAATATAAAAAAAATACCCCCATTCTTGGAGCGTGGGAGCCGACTTGTCAAATCCAAAAGTCGCTGGATTGTCGTGGCCCAGAGTCGGCACAGTGTGAACGGGGCTTAAGTCTCTTTGGGTTGTTGGTGATCCACGTTTCGGTGCTGAAGAGCAGTGACCCGGTCATGTCAGCGTCGAACACCTGCGCTTATAATTGAGCGGCATTTCTGTATTCGACGAGCAAAGCACCGTGAACGCATTAACAGTCGCCTTATTCGATGGCTCGTGAAGCTTCATCACGATATTTTTTTTGCCATCATCACTGAACCAGGCACCGAAATATGAATATTTGTGAACGTGTGATATACTAACACTGCGAGACTACGAGTTGACAGTTGACTGACTACGACGCTGAGGTACTTCAGGAGGAACCAAAAGGCCTGTATGAGCGGGCCAACATGTGGATGATGCAGTTCAACATCGACAAATGTAACGTCCTGAGTGTGGGAAGATATAACCATCAAATTAATCACATTTTAAAAGTACAGTTCTTTACCAATCCAGCTGCGAAAAGATTTCGGATGTGCGTGTGAGCTCTGATCTTCGACCCAGAAAACACCGTACTACTGCCAGGATGCGAGCAAATAGAACTGGGTTTTACTTCGAAAAGCGTAAGCTACCGGAGGTCAGAATTTACCCTTAAATTGTATCTGGTACTATATAGTTTGGCTTCACCTGGATTCACATGTTCAGCTTTGATGCCCCTATCACAAGATTGATATAGATTCCCTGGAAGGAATGCAGAGAAGAATGACTAAACTGATCTAGTGACTTAGGAACTCACCGTACAGAGAATGATAAAAAGACAATTGAATAGTATTTTTTGGAAAGACACAGACTGCATAGTGATTTCATTCAGGTTTTTATATGGACTAAGGGAATAAGCAAGAGTGATTCAGATGAAGCACCTCTATTGAAAACTGACATGAAAACACGCAGTAACGGGTACATGTTTGAAAAAATAAAGTTCAGGAAGGAAGGCAAGAACTGGTTCATGGCAGGCTGGCTGGTGAGTGGCACAAGTTGAACAGGTATGTAGCTTTGGCAACCACAATGACAGCTTCAAATTGAGGTTAGATAAATTTATGGATGGGAACAATGGTGAATAGCGTAGCTGGGCGTTACGCGATAAGTTATCGCGATACTTCATCACTGATAACAAAATCGGGTTATCGGCCATCCGCTACTTTTTTTTTTTTTTACAACAAAGGAGACAGTTCAAGGGCACACAAAAAAAGAAAAAAATAGTAAAAAAAAAAAGCCCGCTACTCGCTGCTCCTAAAAAGAAACAAAAGAGGTGTCCAAAAGCAAGGTCAAATTCGGGAGGAGAGATGTCATGATACCCTCCTCTTGAAAGAGTTCAAGTCGTAGGCAGGAGGAAATACAGATGAAGGAAGATTGTTCCAGAGTTTACCAGCGTGAGGGATGAAAGAGTGAAGATGCTGGTTAACTCTTGCATAAGGGGTTTGGACAGCATAGGGATGAGCATGAGTAGAAAGTCGAGTGCAGCGGGGCCGCGGGAGGGGGGGAGGCATGCAGTTAGCAAGTTCAGAAGAGCAGTCAGCGTGGAAATATCGATAGAAGATAGAAAGAGAGGCAACATCGCGACGGAATTTAAGAGGTAGAAGACTATCAGTATGAGGAGGAGAGCTGATGAGACGAAGAGCCTTAGCCTCCACTCTGTCCAGAAGAGCTGTGTGAGTGGAGCCCCCCCACACATGAGATGCATACTCCATACGAGGGCGGACAAGGCCCCTGTATATGGACAGCAACTGTGCGGGGGAGAAGAACTGGCGGAGGCGGTACAGAACGCCCAGCCTCGAGGAAGCTGATTTAGTAAGAGATGAGATATGAAGTTTCCAGTTGAGATTTTGAGTTAAGGATAGACCGAGGATGTTTAGTGTTGAGGAAGGTGATAGCTGGGTGTTGTCAAAGAATAGGGGATAGTTGTTTGGAAGATTGTGTCGAGTGGATAGGTGGAGAAACTGTGTTTTTGAGGCGTTGAAGGACACCAGGTTCTTCTTGCCCCAATCGGAAATAATAGTAAGGTCTGAGGCTAAGCGTTCTGCAGCCTCCAGCCTTGAGTCGTTAAGTTCCTGTAGGGTGGGTCTTCTATTAAAAGAAGTTGAGTAATGCAGAGTGGAATCATCGGCGTAGGAATGGATAGGACAGTTCGTTTTGGAAAGAAGATCATCAACGAACAACAGAAAGAGAGTGGGGGATAGGACAGAACCCTGTGGGACACCACTGTTAATAGGTTTAGGGGAAGAACAGTGACCGTCTACCACAGCAGAAATAGAACGGTCAGAAAGGAAACTGGAGATAAAGGCACAGAGAGAAGGATAGAAACCGTAGGAGGGTAGTTTGGATAGCAAAGATTTGTGCCAGACCCTATCAAAAGCTTTTGATATGTCCAGCACAATAGCAAAGGTTTCACCGAAACGACGAAAAGAGGATGACCAAGAGTCAGTTAAGAAGGCTAGGAGATCACCAGTAGAACGCCCCTTGCGGAACCCATACTGGCGATCAGATAGAAGGTCAGAAGTGGAAAGGTGCTTTTGAATTTTCCGGTTAATGATTGATTCAAAAGCTTTAGATAGACAAGAAAGTAAAGCTATAGGACGGTAGTTTGAGGGATTGGAACGGTCACCCTTCTTAGGCACAGGCTGTATGAAGGCATACTTCCAGCAAGAAGGAAAGGTAGATGTTGACAGGCAGAGGCGAAAGAGTTTGACCAGGCAGGGTGACGGCACGGAGGCACAGTTTCTAAGGACAATAGGAGGCACTCCAACAGGTCCATAAGCCTTCTGAGGATTGAGGCCAGAGAGGGCATAGAAAACATCATTTTGAAGAATCTTTATAACAGGCATAAAGGAGTCAGAGGGGGGGGGTGAGTAGGAGGAATATGTCCAGAATCGTCCAGAGTGGAGTTTTTAGAAAAAGTTTGAGAGAAGAGTTCAGCCTTAGAGATAGATGAGACGGCAGTGTTGTCATCAGGACTGAGGAGTGGAGGGAAAGATGAAGAAGTGAAGTTGAAGGAGATGTTTTTGGCTAGATGCCAGAAGTCACGGGAAGAGTTAGAGAAAGCAAGGTTTTGGCATTTTCTATTAATGAAAGAGTTTTTGGTTAGTCGGAGAGTAGATTCGGCACGATTCCGGGCAGAAATGTAAAGTTCATAATTAGCATTAGTTTGAAGGCTCTGGTACCTTTTGTGAGCTACCTCTCTATCATTGACAGCACGAGAACAAGCGTGATTAAACCAAGGCTTTTTAGCGTGAGGAGTAGACAAAGAACGAGGAATGTATGCCTCCATTCCAGAGACAATCACCTCTGTGATGCGCTGAGCACACACAGAGGGGTCCCTATCCTGGAAGCAATAATCATTCCACGGGAAATCGGAAAAGTATATCCTCAGGTCGTCCCACCGAGCTGAAGCAAAATGCCAGAAGCATCGCATCTTCGGTGGGTCCAGAGGGTGTACAGGAGCGATAGGACAGGATGCAGAAATAAGATTGTGATCGGAGGAGCCCAACGGAGAGAACAGTCTGACAGAATAAGCAGAAGGGTTAGAGGTAAGGAAGAGGTCTAGAATGTTGGGCCGGTCTCCAAGACGGTCGGGAATACGTGTAGGGTGCTGGACCAACTGCTCTAGGTCGCTGAGGACAGCAAAGTTGTAGGCTTGTTCACCAGGATGGTCAGTGAAAGAGGATGAAAGCCAAAGCTGGTGGTGAACATTGAAATCTCATAGGATGGAGATTTCAGCGAAGGGAGAGTGGGTCAAGATGTGCTCCACTTTAGAGTTCAAATAGTCAAAGAATTTTACATAGTTAGTAGAGTTAGGTGAGAGATAAACAGCACAGATATATTTAGTAATAGAATGACAATGAAGTCTTAGCCAGATGGTAGAAAATTCAAAAGAGTCAAGGTTGTGGGCACGAGAGCAAGTGATGTCGTTGCGCACGTAGGCGCAACCATAGCTGGGCATTATCGCGATAAGTTATCGCGATACTTTATCGATGATAACAAAATCGGGTTATCGGCCATCCACTACTTATTTAAATATATATCGGTATCTTCGTTACTTTTGTAACCAAACCAGCGATAATCGCTACTTTTTTTCCGCCTCTCAGAAAAAAAACGTTGTCTCCTCCCTACTGCGCATGCGTGGACCGGGCGCCCGGTGTTGTATGAAAAACCTTCGGGGTATGAAATATCTTTGGTGAAGAGATTTCATACTTAGATCATTAACATTAAACACTAGGTTATTTTTTTTATGTTAGACTCAAAAATCAATATATCAGAGTAAAATCATTTAACTTTGCCCAAAAAATTATTATTCACTGCCTCAAATTTGATATTCCATATTCGTTTGTGAGCATACCATGGTATTGAAGGCACCCGGTGTTGTGTTATTTGGTGTCCCATCGTCAAAAGCTGACGCTTTTGTTTACAAACACTGGTCTCTCGTGAACTGCGCATGCTCAGACCAGTAAGCGTAGACCTGGACAGTCTCACAAAGCCTTTTAATACATTAAAAGTTGCTGGAAGGATGAATCATACATACAGTACCACCATCCTCGCTGTTTCTAGAACGACACTCTGTACATATAAATACAACTCGTACAGAGTGTCGTTTTAGAAACAGCGAGGATGGTGGTAGTGGTACTGTATGTCTGATTCAGCCTTCCAGGAACTCTTAATTACGGTTAAAAAGCTTTGTGAGACTGTACAGGTCTACGCTTGCTGGTCTGAGCATGCGCAGTTCACGAGAGACCAGTGTTTGTAAACAAAAGCGCCAGCTTTTGATGGTGGGGGACTAAATACACAACCGTCATCCAGCGTTTCTAGTATTACCGTCCATATGTACGTGTCAACGTGTGGGTTTCAGGTTTTGTAAGTTTTCTAAAATTCAGACAATGAAAATTTGAATTCATCTGTTTGTTTTTATTTGAAATATCAATATAGTGTCGTTTTCGCCTATCGGACTTATTGCTAGCTAGTATCGGAATTGTGAATTTATATCGGGTATCGGTTATCGGTTATCGCCTATATTTGTGTCTCCAGTTAACGAATATCGGTTATCACCGATAAGGTTTTTCATTATCAGTTATCGGTTATCGGGAATAAGGTTTTATGTTATCGTGCCCAGCTATGGTTATGATCATATAAAAAATTCGAGACTATCATCAGCCTCACTACCATATTTGCAAAATGCATATTACTATGGATGGTGTCATAGTGGGCGAGGCAACGTGTCCCAGGCTATGCCCTCGTCATCCCGTTTGTTTGATTTATACAAAATAAACAAGCAAAATAATGATTTTAATTTTTGTTTTTTAGGTTCATACCAAAGTATGTGAAAAGCAAGAAAAAGTGAAAGCCTACGAGGCTCTTCAAACTCTTCTTCTGACTGAACTGCCGGTGCTGAACTTCAACGGCCAGATGGTGGTTATCACAGCTTTCCACGCCCTCGGTGCTGCCCGCCTCTACCTGCAGGGACGAATGGCACGTATTTACCTGCAGCTAACACAGGTATGCCTTACAGCAAGAAAGAATAGTTCAGGGCCGTAATGTTTGCTATATATCAATTACCTGTTTATGTTGATTTCTCCGATATTTTTGCTCGCCTTGTTAAAATTCGCCAGCATATAGCAACAATCTACTCTCTATCCACTGCCTCCTTGATTGCTGGTAGCGCTGACAGATTTGTTGCATAGAATATTATGCGTTTGGTAATTATGCCTGTCTGTCGTCTACTTTTAACATGGTTTAGGGATACTGGGGAAAGAGCCCGCACGGGCTTCATCTTTGATGCAACATGCAACAATCTGTTGCAACAAATGAACAGAATAGGATTAAAAATATCCTAAAAAGCCCTAAAATTAAACATTCTAAAGCATTTTTTAAGTATCCATTACTTCTGCTGCTGCAACTGCGTGGGAGCTTGGTCGAATGGACCGTCGTGAGTACGGACGGCGAGCGAATGAAGCGTCGCCCCCCTGGACATATGCCCCCCATTAGTTAGCTAGTTATTGCTTCTATGAGTCCCCCTAAGGATTCTAATTTATTCGGCACGCAGCGTGGGGCGGCGAGGGTACGCGGTGTGGAGCGGGGCGGGTTAGTACAAGACATATATGACGACAGAAAAGCAGTTCGTTAAATAGGAAACGAGATATGAAAGGAAAACTTCATCAGCTTACTTGAATTGTCCTAAATTAGGAGGAGTGTATAAAGTTAATCTTGGCCGCCTTCTCCTTCTCTAGGGTGACAGTTTCCCTTACACCACTCCGGAAGCTGCACAGGAAACAGCACAGAAACAGGTGGAGTGGTTGCTAACACTTCTACCACAAAATCTGCAGAAAAAATATATCAGCAAGGACCCCGCAGGAACCGCCACCATCAGGAAGAAGACCGTAAGTTTCCTTATTCTCAGCTAAGTCTATATATACCAAGTCAAGTCACTGCTTCAAAACTGCGACCGGTACGCGCAGGAGGCGGTTTTGGGGCGGAGCAGCGGGATGACGTCACTTGAAGCTAAAAAAAAAAAATACTCGCCAGTTCAGGGGTGACTAAAGTTGGGGCCGTATGTGCACTCTGGATGTCCATTCTCGCCTTCTTTCACAGCGCGTTCAGGCAAGCCACTGACGAAGAAATATATATTTTTATTGTGCTATTGCGTGACTGTAATTCCAATTCCTACAAACGGCGGTGTGGGGTGTGAGGGAGGGCATGATGAAGTGATTGATTTAAATTAGTCCACCTTTCTTCGTTTTCTCCAAATCCCTGTTTCTACATTCTCTAGTTTGGCTCCAAGCAGCGTCACACATAAACCACGCCTCTGCCGTGTCTCCTCCCACAAACTTGCGTATGACTTGACTTAGTGTATAGACTTAGATTCTCAGTGTTATTAAGTATATTTTATATAAAGTATATATTCATCATGCTTTTTTTTTATTTGTGTTAGAAGGTATCACAATCATTGTTAATTATTTAGTAAGGCGTGTTTCATGATTTCTTGAGCTAGCCTTAACCCGGTAGCTGTGGGGGTCATGTTTGTTAGGTTAGGTCAGGCTAGGTTGGGTTAGGTTAAGTTAGGTTACGTTAGGTTAGGTTAAAGGCCCCTCTAAGCAAAATAAAGAGAAAGAATAATCGCTCACGCAAACCATTTCATAATATTGTAACCTTCCTGTAACCTCACCCAGGCGCTCGAAAACCCCGTCAGCGTCCCCAGGAGACTCACCGCTCCTTGTGGCTGGCGTCCAACGTCTGGATGGGCTACTCACTTTACTTCCGGGTCCTTGGTCCCCTGAGGTGCGACTCCCAGGCGTGTGTGCCACCCTGTCTTTCCTCCGAGAGCGACAGCGTGCGTGAAATCCAGCCTCTGGCTACCAGTGCACTTTACTGTGGAGAAAGCAAACCCCTTCCACTTCGGCGGGCTCAGAGAAACACAATCCGCCGGTTTAACGTGGTTTATTTCCTTTGTCACAGTTCCCACACTGTTCCACCGGGGTCCGGCCACTTGTTGACCGTCGAAACCCTCTAATAAAGTCCACAAACCCAAACACCGCCAATTCCAGGCACTTTCTTCAAGGGGGTCCGTGCACCGCCACGCTACGAGCCTCAGGTCCCGACCGAGGTTCGAATCCAACTGCCCGCCGGCGTCCCCCAAGGGCCTCGTGCGCGCCCCAATCACAGGCCTTCCCGCTCGGTGACGTCACTTCCTGGCGGGAACCTCAGGCAGCCGTAACAATATATATCAACGCATATGTGATCAGTTTATGCATGGCAGAGATTTGGCCCATCGCTGGTACACGGTAAAGCCACAAATTTGGCCCGACGCTGCTACCGGGTTAACGATTCCGTGTCGTTAGTGGTGCCAGCCTTCAGCCACCTCTCACGTTAATAATTATGTTATCACATTGCTCGAAAACATGCGTCGCCTGGTGGATGTAGCTTGCCTCCTTTTTACACGAGTCTGTTTTGATACCTGACCCCCAAAGGTTTAAATGTTATTGTCCCTGTTAAGCTTCCCTTTTTTATTACTTTTTATTACTTGTAAGTTTCTAAGTGGTAGAAAAAAATAATTTACCTCTGTATGATCAAAGTCCTATAAATAAGCAAGTAATGTTTCAGGGAGCCGTCATTGTACTGTTCTTTAAAATTATTACCGTGTTTTATTCTACAGACTGCAAAGAAAAATAGGCGGAAGAGCCTCCCTGCTGAGTACTTAAAAGGTTCCACTACAACTCTGCACCCTCCTGTCAATCGCAAAACCTCAGCCTTTCACGTCCCTCTTCCTCAGCCAGAGGTAAAACACGAGTCTTATCAATAAAGTCACTATGAATGACCCTGTTTCGAATAGGAGCAGAGAGGTCACAGTCTGAAACCTCAACTCTGTAAACTAGCTATTCGTTACACTGTCAGAAAACTACTTTATGTCAGAAACTTCTCTTTATGTATAAGGAAACTGCAATTATTCATATAAGAAAAACCTTATCCTTATATCAGAAAACTCCTTTTATATAACAGAAAACTTCTCTTAATATCAGGAAACTTTTCTTCATATCACAAAAACTTTACTTCATACCAGAAAACTCCTCTTCATATCATAAAGCTTTTCCTCATATTAGAAAACTTTTCTTCATATTAGAAAACTATTCTTCATATTAGGAAACTATTCTTCATATTAAAAAACTATTCTTCATATTAGAAAACTATTCTTCATATTAGGAAACTATTCTTCATATTAGGAAACTATTCTTCATATCAGAAAACTATTCTTCATATTAGAAAACTATTCTTCATATTAAAAAACTATTCTTCATATTAGAAAACTATTCTTCATATTAGGAAACTATTCTTCATATCAGAAAACTATTCTTCATATTAAAAAACTATTCTTCATATTAAAAACTTCTTCATATCAGAAAACTATTCTTCATATCAGAAAACTATTCTTCATATTAAAAAACTATTCTTCATATTAAAAACTTCTTCATATCAGAAAACTATTCTTCATATCAGAAAACTATTCTTCATATTAAAAAACTATTCTTCATATCAGAAAACTATTCTTCATATTAAAAAACTATTCTTCATATTAAAAACTTCTTCATATCAGAAAACTATTCTTCATATTAAAAACTATTCTTCATATTAAAAAACTATTCTTCATATTAAAAAACTATTCTTCATATCAGAAAACTATTCTTCATATTAAAAAACTATTCTTCATATCAGAAAACTATTCTTCATATCAGAAAACTATTCTTCATATTAAAAAACTATTCTTCATATCAGAAAACTATTCTTCATATCAGAAAACTATTCTTCATATCAGAAAACTATTCTTCATATTAAAAAACTATTCTTCATATCAGAAAACTATTTTTCATATTAAAAAACTATTCTTCATATCAGAAAACTATTCTTCATATTAGAAAACTATTCTTCATATCAGAAAACTATTCTTCATATCAGAAAACTATTCTTCATATTAAAAAACTATTCTTCATATTAGAAAACTATTCTTCATATTAAAAAACTATTCTTCATATCAGAAAACTACTCTTCATATTAAAAAACTATTCTTCATATCAGAAAACTATTCTTCATATTAGAAAACTATTCTTCATATCAGAAAACTATTCTTCATATTAAAAAACTATTCTTCATATCAGAAAACTATTCTTCATATTAAAAAACTATTTTTCATATCAGAAAACTATTCTTCATATTAAAAAACTATTCTTCATATCAGAAAACTATTCTTCATATTAAAAAACTATTCTTCATATTAAAAAACTATTCTTCATATCAAAAAACTATTCTTCATATCAGAAAACTATTCTTCATATTAAAAAACTATTCTTCATATCAGAAAACTATTCTTCATATCAGAAAACTATTCTTCATATTAAAAAACTATTCTTCATATCAGAAAACTATTCTTCATATCAGAAAACTATTCTTCATATCAGAAAACTATTCTTCATATTAAAAAACTATTCTTCATATCAGAAAACTATTTTTCATATTAAAAAACTATTCTTCATATCAGAAAACTATTCTTCATATTAGAAAACTATTCTTCATATCAGAAAACTATTCTTCATATCAGAAAACTATTCTTCATATTAAAAAACTATTCTTCATATTAGAAAACTATTCTTCATATTAAAAAACTATTCTTCATATCAGAAAACTATTCTTCAAATTAAAAAACTATTCTTCATATCAGAAAACTATTCTTCATATTAGAAAACTATTCTTCATATCAGAAAACTATTCTTCATATTAAAAAACTATTCTTCATATTAGAAAACTATTCTTCATATTAAAAAACTATTCTTCATATCAGAAAACTATTCTTCATATTAGAAAACTATTCTTCATATCAGAAAACTATTCTTCATATTAGAAAACTATTCTTCATATTAGAAAACTATTCTTCATATTAGAAAACTATTCTTCATATCAGAAAACTATTCTTCATATTAGAAAACTATTCTTCATATTAGAAAACTATTCTTCTTATCAGAAAACTATTCTTCATATTAGAAAACTATTCTTCATATCAGAAAACTATTCTTCATATCAGAAAACTATTCTTCATATCAGAAAACTATTCTTCATATTAGAAAACTATTCTTCATATCAGAAAACTATTCTTCATATTAGAAAACTATTCTTCATATTAGAAAACTATTCTTCATATCAGAAAACTATTCTTCATATCAGAATGTTAGCTGTTTTTCGACTAACAGTTGTGTTTGTTTTCGTTAATGTTATTTTCAGGACAGTAAACACGGTTAATGCACCTCACAAAAATGTTTGCTGTCCCGGGTAGTTAATTTACATAGTTACACGGTTCTTACAGTTGTGGTTGCTTCTTGGAAGTGACTGCATGGGACGAGCAGAAGACAACTCTCTCTCTCTCTCTCTCTCTCTCTCTCTGCAAAATTCCTCTGGCTACCCTGTCACCTCCAAACAACCTGACCTCGCCTAAACACTGTAACAAAACTGAGCAGCAAATTATTAGCAAACTAATACTACTCATAATCAGAAAACTTGTACTACTATATTTATCAGAGAACTTCTTCTGCTCTTCATATTAGACGACTAATCATGAACGAAAAACTTTGTTAGAAAATTACCATATATAATCAATCAAAAGACTGTAGATGTAGTTGGTTATATAATATTTTATGGGGTAGTTGGAGGAGTGTTCAGAAAGTTTCGAGAAGTAGGGGGGTGATTTTTTATTTTTATTTTTTTTATTAATGTTACACAACTTTTGAACGGCCCTAAAGTCACTGCCACCCTGCGAGAGGGAGGGTAGGCTGATTGTCTGCAGAGAAAATGTAAGAGTGGTATTAATGAAATAAAGTTGGATTATCCCTATTAAATATTCTTGATAACATACATTGATATTCGAGCCAGAAAGATCTTAACATTATGGCTGTAACCCTTATGATCGACCGAGTTATTGGAGCACATGTTAACAAAAGGCTTCCCTCTACCTACAGGCCTACATAGCTCTGTACACCTATGCAGCAGAGGATGACACTCAACTCACCCTGATGCCTGGCCAGAAGGTGGTGCCACTCCTCAAGGACAGTTCTGAGGAATGGTGGTTTGTTAAGGCAGACAGTGGTAAGAAGGGTTATGTTCCAGCATCCTACCTCACCCCTTATATTCTGGACTAATCTTGCTCAAGGAAGGATGTAAGACATAATCTAGAAGACGCACCAAGATGGTAAAAATGAGTGCCACCCAGGAAATAATTTGTCTTCTTTGGGAAAGCCGAGCCATGGTGAATTTTACATTTATCGGAACGTGATATTATTAAACTCTTCATTTTATAAAAAAAATACTTTATTCCAAAATTTAACAAGAGTTTAGATTTATACGTGTACAGGGAGAATGTGGAGTGAGCCGAGGATCAGAGAGAGAGAGGATATTTCACTGAGCATTTGTTTTCCCATCACGCACCGTATCTGTGACGTCACGCCCGCCAGCTGCTTAACTGGTGCCCACTGGAGCCCAAACCCCTTATTTAAGAAGCTAAAATGGATGTTTGTGCTGTGTTTGGGTGTTCCAGCAGCACAAGGAACTAAGGAAAGAGTGGCCTAAGGTTTTACAGGTTCCCCAGAGACAAGAAAACCTGTCGAAAGTGGAAAATAGCGTGTCGACGGGCGGATAAATATGACGCCAGAAATGCCGCGTGCGCTCTCGTCACTTCTTAAAAAGTGATTATTCTCCAAGGAGTGATGGTGCCACTTGGGGACTAAAGGCTACAAGGGCACTGGAGCCAGGGGCTGTACCATCTGTACATATTCCATCAAAACCACATGCAGGTGTGTATAGTGAAGCAGTGAAGATGAAGGTGACTGGCGGTGGCGGGGCGAGTGTTGTGTCGAGTGCAGGGACAGGCGAGTGGCGGCACGTCCCAGATGATGGTACAGGCCCTCCTCCAGTGCCATTTACAGGTGCCAGTGGCTCAATTCAGAGCTACTGATTGATGTTGATTTATTGATTGATTGATTGCGCATTTGCTTTGGGCAAGCCTCTCACACTGAATTACAGGGAGTCACTAAGGACAGGAAATGTGCCAATAGACTTTCATAGTCACATGAACTGTTTAACAGTTAACATTCTCTGTACGTGCGTTGCACCATCTTTATAATTATACCACCAAATTTGTCACACCATCTAGGGGCTGGGTTCTCAAATTGGTATCATAATAAATCAGCTGCCTTAGAAGAATAATGTGCAGAGTTACTTTAATTATAACTATTTTCTCTTTGATGTTGTGGGAGTGTATCTAGAAAAAAGTAGTAATAGTTTTATAAATCTATGCGTACCACTGTTGAGTTCTGCTGGAAACATTAAAATTCCTGGAAATTTAGTGAGGCAAATGTCACATTATGTATTAGTAGGCTAGGCCAGTTTTTGCATCACTATAAGGCACGGCATTCCTTACTTCCTTACTGCTTTAGTCACCGATATTTTGGTAGGGATACAAGAAGGAAATATGAAACACATATAGTATAGTATGGACGAAATACAGCATCTGTGACAGCTCAACTTCAGCATTTCTTGTTGTTCTCTTGGATATTTTTCTCGATTTGGTGCATAAATGTTCCAGCCTATTCCAAAACTTTCATTCTGTACTAGTTTAATATTCTGCTGCATTGAAATAACATAACAGAAAGGGCTTTCCCATACTTTCGCCATGGCTTTGGGCACCAGTGCGCACGAGATACGAGCGTGACGTCATCGTTTCCTGTGACATCATAACAATGACGTCCGAGCGAAATATCATCTCTCTGATCCTTGAAGTGAGCGCCGTGTTCTCAAGTGACGGCTTGGTTTGAACTGAAGGTACCTCCAAGCTATAGTTGAGGCTTGGACGAATGTCAGCAACTGGATGTTGTGTTGCTGACCTCACAGAAAAAACACAAGTGATAATCAGGTGGTGTAGAATTTTCCGTCCATATCAGTGTTCGTGCACGTAGACAGTTTGGTCCATAAATTGTGGATATATTGTTTTATACTGAAAAAAAAATGTTGCGCACGGAAAAAATGAAAGTGATATATTGTACATACAGAAATTATATTAGTATATAAATACGACGTCAATGGAGTCTCAAAATAATATTCAGGTTATACATACATAGGGCATTCTCACCAATATGAAAACTACGCACATGTGCATGAAATGTGGAATCTGTGCCAAAACGAGCGCAAAACCCGCACCGACCAAAAGGAGCCCAATATTTTTATTTTATTTTTTTATTTCGTTGGGGATATTTTTATTAAAAACATGCATGTTGCGCTAAAAACGAGAAAGGTAGAAAATGAAGACATACTTTATTCAAACCTATAATACTAATTCTATTAATAATAATAAAGATAACAAATAAATTAATAAATATATATATATATATATATATATATATATATATATATATATATATATATATATATATATATATATATATATATATATATATATAATTTTCTGTAAAGGATATATCATGTATATACATAGGGTATATAGAAAATCTTGTTTCAGATGCAGTCAGTCATAGACAGTCTTATTCAATAGCTATATCAATATGGTTATCATAATCATCACTACTTGAAGAGTATATGTCTTGGTTGAAAATTGCTAACATTTCCTCTGTGGGAAGAAACTTATGACAGCATATGTCATGTCTTTGCATATACGCACGTATATGTAAAGTATTCTCTAAACTTGTATGCTGCATCCTGTTTTTAACTTATTTTTTAGTAGATTCATCTAGGAGAATACTCGTTCAACAGAGGCATTGCTGATTGGAGGAGGTAGCATAAACAAAGCAAACCTCCCTATTTCCTGGAAATCTTGATCTCCTGAGGCGTCCCTTTGATCGTACACTGAAAGCCAGAATTTTTCTGCATCACCATGTGTATCTTTGGGCCAGGTGACAGTCCCAATCCGCTGCCACTGGCTTTGTGTCAGTGTGTGTGTTGTGTAGTGGACGTGAAAATGATGGGTGCAGGCAAGATTTAAAGATATATTTGAGATGAGTCAATACGGTCTTGATAAGGTCGTCCCCTCATATGATAATCCCCCTAAAGAGAGGGGAGAGGATTTCACACCCGACTGCTAGCTGTGTGTCAGTGTGTGTGTTTTGTGGTTTATGTGGAAATGATGGGTGCAGGTATTTGGGATGGTTCAACGTCGCGCCCTCATGATAATCCCCCTAGAGCAGGGGTTCCCAACCTTTTTGTTCCTCTGTACCCCTTGGGCATTTTTATAGGTTCCCGTGTACCCCTAAAAAAATAGGATAAAAATAACGAAATTGTAATATTTTAATATTATTTTATAATGATATCTGTATGTGTAGACTGATGGTATAATTTAAATAGTTGTTTTGCTTATTTAAAATGAGGAAATTGAAAAAAAACACGACATTGTGCAATTTGAATGCAGATTACAACACCATGTATTGTACAGTACTGGTTATTCTCTTGGACCCAATGTACCCCCTGAGAAGTGCAAATGTACCACTGGGGGTACATGTACCCCAGGTTGGGAACCCCTGCCCTAGAGAGAGGGGAGAGGACTTTCAAGTTCGTTGTCTCACCCCCCTTGGGAGCGTCCCTGTTTTAGGGCCGCCAAGGCTTCATTAATATTGTGTTCTATTATTACACCAGTATATCTTCATTATTGTAAACTTTCTTACATTAAACCCCTTTGTAATTATATAATTATTTTGTGTCATTAGTCCTTTCATTTAGTCTTATGGTTAAGCGTGTTGGCCGGACGGTAACGCGGGAAACAGTACCTTCACGTCCTCCTCCCTCTTTAAGAGTTCACGCTACCTCAAAGAATCAATTGTTCAGCAGTACGTTCCTCACCTCTGGCGTAGTTGAGTGTAATCATTCAGTCTCTTATCGAGTTATTTTCTCCTCATTGAGCTCAATGAGCTGTGGTTCGGTCCACAGATCGTGGGGTGGTGGCAGCTACCGTTCACTCAACTACGCGGGAAAAGTTATCAAGTCTACTTTATCAGCCTATGTTTCAGGTAAATTCAGTCAAATGAGTAAAGGTTGCGCCCCCTGAGATCCCAGGGTATTACACACAGCCCTGTTACACAGTTAAAAATTATGATCGTCATCAGCGCCAGATAGAGCTACCATTTGGGCCCTGGTGCTGCAAGTAATTCCGGGCCCCTAAATATCAACATGCCCGGGCGGCCGGGCCCCCTTTGAAGCCGGGCCCTGCTGAGATACCCAAGGCAAGTATAGAGAAGGTATCGTCATACAGGCGGGAGGAAATCACTCGTTGGCAACTCCTGTAGCCTTCATGCTTGGCCACGCCCCATCCTCGTTGTCTGCCCAAACCGACGACTTCACACACCTCACTCTCACCGTGTTTCCTGACCCCAACATTCATTTGTACGAAAAACTGAGACCACCATCATCTTCCTGAGAAAATTCTGCATCACACGAGCATAAAGTTGTAACAATAATGTAAAATTACTCATACGAAAATCAGAGTTAAGTGAACTATGGAGTAAACATTTTCTTGCACTTATTTCCCTTCAACTCCTTAGTACTCAGCTGGTTTTCGTCGCATCACTTTTATAAGCACAGATCCTAAATCTGCATGCTTTTCTGCTTGTGATGGTGTGTGGTACGTCCCAAGGTAAAAATATACATAGGGTCAAAATCGCCTCCGAACATAAGCCGAGCCGTGACGGTGTTCTTTCGCCTCGGCATTTGTTTACTCAAGTCAGACTCGCCGCTCACCTGTGCATGAACGGCGAGTCTGACAAAATAACTAACAACCTCGTTTCTAAAACAATTGCGAGGACAACATGAAGGAAGCTGAAACTATTAGGCTCGAGGAAGGGGCGGAGCTTATCGAGACGCCAGCCAATCATCGTCCAGGATGAGATGCCGTGAACATTTCTATTTATATTTTTTATTCACCGACAATTGCTTTATAGGGTGTATAACAAAAAATCCATATCTTATTTTATTTCATTGTAGTAGTTTATAACATAAAAAACATCCGAGAGAGTATTCTGTGCATGTATATTTTAATTCGATATTTACATTCCTTCTATGTGTATATATTGTATATATTTTATATAAATTTACGTTATCTTATGTATGTATTTGTTTATATATTTTCCTACAAATTTTCATTAGTTTTCTATGTATGTTTGTACATGTATTTAAATGTGTATTTTTGTATATTTATTTTCCTACTAAATATACATTCTTTTATCAGAATTTTCTTTTATTTATTTTGGATGCGATATTTACATTAGTTTACAGAGGTATATTTTGTATATATATTTTCATATATTTTCATCATTTTATATAGTACTTTATTATGTATATTTACAGAAATTTACTCTATTTTATAGGTATTCGTATATATATTTTGATACAAATTACTTTTATTGAGTGTATTATTATTTTGCATATATAAAAAAATGTATATAGTATTTGCATGAAATAGAAATACAAAATACACATAAGATAATCTCTAAATTTATAAAACTATAATAAAATAAATAAAAAATAATTTAAATTTGTATGAAAGGCACAAAATATTAATATACTTTAGTAATTGGTATTTTCAATACATCTACAAAATAATTTAAATACTTTATTCTGAATGAAAATGCAACAAATTTTAAGATATTTATTTTTAATAAAAAAATTATTATTTATATGTATTTTTGTATATATTTTCATACAAATATCCGTTATTATATGAGTATATTTTGAATCTTTATTCTCATACAAATTTACATTATTTTTATTGATATTCTGTTTATTTATTTTGATACGATTTTACTTTATTCTATGTAATACCATTTTGTATATATATTTTATACATATAAATTATTTAATGTATATTTTTACCATATTTTTTCCAAATTTACGTTATTTTATGTGTATTTGTTTATATATTTTCCATACAAATTTATATTATTTTATGTGGGTTTTATATATGTATTTCAATACAAATTTGCCTAATTTTATGTGTATTTTCCATATTTATTTTTAAAATTAAAATTATTTTGTGTATATTTGTATATATTTTTATACAAATTTTAGTTATTTCATTTGTATTTTGTATATATATTTTCCTACAGATATACATTCTTTTATTGGAATTTTCTTTATTTTGATACGAATTTACATTATTTTATGTGTATTTTGTATATATATTTTTCTACGTATTTACATTATTTTATGTGTATTTTGTAAATATATTCTCATAAAAATTTACCTTATTTTATTGTGTGTATTCGTATATAATTTGTTACAAATTTTATACAAATTCATGTTATTTTATGTGTATTTGTATATATAATTTCATACAAATTTACATTATTTTATGTGCATTTTTACATATATTTCATTAGAAATTTACCTTATTTTATGTTTTTTTTTAATATTTATTTCATTCAATATCAAATTATTTAATGTGTATATTTGTATTTGTATTTAAGTTATTTTATGTGTATTTTCTATATATATTTACATCCAAAATTACATTATTTTATAGGTATTTTGTTAATTTAATTCGATACGATTTTAGATTATTTCATAGGTGTTTTGTATACTCATATTTTTATACGCATTTACATTATTTAATGTGTGTTTTGTATATTTATTTTTATGCAAATTTAATTTAATTTATGTGCATTTTTGTACATATATTTTTTTTTTGAAATTTGCGTTATTTTTAAATGTTTTCTCATATAAATTTATATTATTTTATTGGTATTTTTTTTATTCATTTTGATACGAATTATATGATTATTTTTATATTTTGTACATATTTTTATACATTTACATTATTTAATGTGTATTTTGTTTATATATTTTATATAAAGTTTACGTAAATATATGTGTATTTGTAAAAATATTTTGATACAAATTTACTTTATTTTATGTATTTTGTGTTTTATATTTCAATTCAAATTAAGCTTATTTTGTGTGTATTTTATATATCTATTTTCATACAAATTTAATTACTTCTGTGTATTTTTGTATATAGTTTTATATAAATTTACGTTATTTTATGAGCATTTTGTATATTTATATTTATACAAATACACATTCTTTTATTGGTATTTTGTTTATTTATATTTATACGAATTTACATTATTTTATGTGTATTTTGTGTACATTTTTTTTTTATACGTATTTACTTAATTTTATGTGTATTATGTATATGTATTTTTATAGAAATCTACGTTATTTTATGTGATCATATATATTTTGAAACAAATTTACATTATTTTATATGTATTTTGCATATCTATTTCAATACAAATTCACCTTATTGTATGTGCTTTTTGTATATTTATTTTAATACAAATTCAAATATTTTATGTGTATTTTGGTATTTGTAGCTTTATAAAAAATGCGTCATTTTATAGATATTTTGCATCTTAATTTTCATACAAATTTTCATTATTTTATTAATATTCTGTGTAAATATTTTCATACGATTTTACATTATTCTATTTGTGTTTTGTATATATATTTTTTATACATATTTACATTATTTAATGTGTATTGTATATATATTTTTTTTTTAAATATGAGTAATTTTATGGGTATTTTACATCTTTGCTTTCATTTTTACATTACCTTATTGACATTCTGTACATTTATATTGATACAATTTTACATTAATCTAGGTGTATTTTGTATATATTTTCCTTACATATTTACATTATTTTATGTGTATTTTGTATATATATTTTTCTATGTAATTACATTATTTTATGTATAAACAAATGTATACAAAATACACATAAAATAATGTAAATTGCATCAAAATAAATAAACAAAACACCAATAAAAGAATGTGTATTTTATAAATATAAATATACAAAATACACATAAAATAACGTAAATTTATATAAAACTATATACAAAAATACACAGAAGTAATTAAATTTGTATGAAAATATATATACAAAATAAAAATAAAATAAGCTAAATTTGAATTGAAATGTATATACAAAATCCATCAAATAATGTAAATTTGTATCAAAATATTTACACAAATACACATTTAATAACGTTAATTTCTTTAAAAATATATAAACAAAATACACATTAAATAATGTAAACACGTATAAAAAACATGTACAAAATACACATATAATCATGTAATTCGTATCAAAATAAATAAACAAAATAGCAATAAAATAATAATAATAATAATAATAATAATAATAATAATAATAATAAATGGTCTATTCATTTGTAGGAAGCCATTAAATAATGTAAACTCGCGTCAAAATAAACAAAATATCAATAAAAGAATGTGTATTTGTATGAAAATAGATATAGAAAATACACATAAAATAACCTAAATTTGTATAAAACTATATACAAAAAAACACAAAAATAATTTAAATTTGTATGAAAATAAATATACAAAATACACATAAAATTAAGTAAATTTGTATTGAAATACATATACAAAATACACTTAGAATAATGTAAATTTGAATGAAATTATATAAACAAATACATTTAAAATAACATAAATTTGTATAAAATATATATAAAAAATACACATTAAATAATGAAAATATGTATAAAAAAATATATACAAAACACAAATAGTATAATATAAAATCGTATCAAAATATATACACAGAATATTGATAAAATAATGTAAATTTGTATGAAAAGTAAGATGCAAAATACCTATAAAATAACGCATTTTTTTATAAAATTATTTATACCAAAATACATATAAAATATTTGAATTTGTATTAAAATAAATATACAAAATGCACATACAATAAGGTAAATTTGTATTGAAATAGATATGAAAAATACATATAAAACAATGTAAATTTGTTTCAAAATATATATACGAATGCACATAAAATAACGTAGATTTCTATAAAAACATAAATACAAAATACACATAAAATTAAGTAAATACGAATAGAAAATGTATACAAAATACACATAAAATAATGTAAATTCGTATAAATATAAATAAACTGAATACCAATAAAAGAATGTGTATTTGTATAAATATAAATATACAAAATGCACATAAAATAACGTAAATTTGTATAAAACTATATACAAAAATACACAGAAGTAATTAAATTTGTATGAAAATAGATATACAAAATACACACAAAATAAGCTAAAATTGAATTGAAATATATGTACAAAATACATAAAATAAAGTAAATTTGTTTCAAAATATTTTTAACAAATACACATATAATAATGTAAATTTGTATAAAAATATATAATCAAAATACACATTAAGTAATGTAAATACGTATAAAAAAATTATGTACAAAATACAATAATCATGTCATTCGTATCAAAATAAATAAACAAAAAACTAATTAAATAATGTAAATTTGTATGAGAAAACATACAAAATACACATAAAATAACGCAAATTTCTATAAAAATATATGTACAAAAATGCACATGAAATTAATTTGCATAAAAAAATATATACAAAACACACATTAGATAATGTACATGACTATAAAAATAAGTATACAAAATACCTATGAAATAATCTAAACTCGTATTGAGTTAAATTAAGAAAATACCAATAAAATAATATAGTTTTGTATGAAAATATATATAGAAAACACACAAAAATAACCTAAATACAAATACAAATATACACATTAAATAATTTAAAATTGAATAAAATAAATATACAAAATAAACATAAAATAAGGTAAATTTGTAATGAAATATATGTAAGAATACACATAAAATAATATCAATTTGTATGAAAATATATATACAATCACACATAAAATAACATGAATTTGTATAAAATTTGTATGAAAAAATATATACGAATACACACAATAAAATAACGTAAATTTTTATGAAAATGTATATATAAAATACACATAAAATAATTTAAATACGTAGAAAAATATATATACAAAATACACATAAAATAATGTAAATTCGTAAAAAAATAAATACACAAAATTCCAATAAAAGAATGTATATTTGTAGGAAAATATATATACAAAATACAAATAAAATAACTAAAATTTGTACAAAAATATATACCAAAATACACAAAAATTATTTAAATTTGTTTGAAAATAGATATGCAAAATACACATACAATAAGTTAAATTTGTATAGAAATACATATACAAAACTCACATAAAATAAAGTAAATTTGTATGA